>NW_022265638.1:386324-393824 GCF_002021735.2 Oncorhynchus kisutch | reverse complement strand
AACATCTGTGGTGATATGGAGTCTCCTCTTCATTGTCAACAGCTGTGGTGATATGGAGTCTCCTCTTCATTATCAACAGCTGTGGTGATATGGAGTCTCCTCTTCATTATCAACAGCTGAGGTGATATGGAGTCTCCTTCATTATCAACAGCTGAGGTGATATGGAGTCTCCTCTTCATTGTCAACAGCTGAGGTGATATGGAGTCTCCTCTTCATTGTCAACAGCTGAGGTGATATGGAGTCTCCTCTTCATTGTCAACAGCTGTGGTGATATGGAGTCTCCTCTTCATTGTCAACAGCTGTGGTGTTATGGAGTTTCCTCTTCATTATCAACAGTTGTGGTGATATGGAGTCTCCTCTTTATTGTCAACAGCTGTGGTGTTATGGAGTCTCCATTATCAACAGCTGTGGTGTTATGGAGTCTCCTCTTCATTATCAACAGCTGTGGTGATATGGAGTCTCCTCTTCATTATCAACAGCTGTGGTGATATGGAGTCTCCTCTTCATTATCAACAGCTGTGGTGTTATGGAGTCTTCATCATCATCATCATCATCATCATCATTATCAACACCTGTGGTGTTATGGATTCTTCATCATCATTAGGTCTTGTGCATGAGCTGGCTCTAATGATAAAATGATCCACAGCTGCCAAAGCCTTCTCCCCCTTTCCTCTACAACACTATGAGACCAGATACAGCTATGAGACAGCCTTTATCAATACTATAGACCAGATACAGCCTTTACCAATACTATAGACCAGAGACAGCCTTTATCAATACTATAGACCAGAGACAGCTATGAGACATCCTTTATCAATACTATAGACCAGAGACAGCTATGAGACAGCCTTTACCAATACTATAGACCAGATACAGCCTTTACCAATACTATAGACCAGAGACAGCCTTTATCAATACTATAGACCAGAGACAGCTATGAGAC
Source organism: Oncorhynchus kisutch (assembly GCF_002021735.2). Taxonomy (NCBI): domain Eukaryota; kingdom Metazoa; phylum Chordata; class Actinopteri; order Salmoniformes; family Salmonidae; genus Oncorhynchus; species Oncorhynchus kisutch. The sequence goes on along the minus strand of NW_022265638.1, from coordinate 392,881 downwards.
ATCCTTTATCAATACTATAGACCAGATACAGCTATGAGACAGCCTTTATCAATACTATAGACCAGAGACAGCCTTTACCAATACTATAGACCAGAGACAGCCTTTACCAATACTATAGACCAGATACAGCCTTTATCAATACTATAGACCAGATACAGCCTTTACCAATACTATAGACCAGAGACAGCCTTTACCAATACTATAGACCAGAGACAGCCTTTACCAATACTATAGACCAGATACAGCCTTTACCAATACTATAGACCAGAGACAGCCTTTATCAATACTATAGACCAGATACAGCTATGAGACAGCCTTTATCAATACTATAGACCAGATACAGCCTTTATCAATACTATAGACCAGATACAGCCTTTATCAATACTATAGACCAGAGACAGCCTTTACCAATACTATAGACCAGATACAGCTACGAGACCAGCTACAGGTGACAGATGGATGACGAGAAATCCGCCTGATTCACCTCCCTGTCTGGTTCCCACACTGTGTGAATAAAGTCCAGCCTGATGTGGATCTACACTGAGCTGTGTCTGGTCTGTTCTGCCACGTTGTCTCCATTAGCCTGAAGTCCTTACTGTCTAATCATATTCAAATAGAGCCATTTGGTGTTTGAGAAGGCGTCTGGGCAGCCCATCCATATGCAGATGACCTGGGGGTCGGACTGCGACCAGAAATCGTCTCTGGCATTTCTAACAGACTGGCCCATTTTGTTTCTCAAGGATCTCAGAACGGACAATTTATATTCACGAGGCCCTCATACCGGCCCGTTTCATTCTTTGAGGCCCCATTACTAACCAGATAAATATTTTAAAAAAATGTTAGACAGGCCCACAGAGCTCAAAATGGACCAGCCCATCTGGCATTCGACCGAAAAACCAGATGGCTGGTCCGCCCCTGCCCCTCTCCCCTCAGTCCCGGGACCTGCTCCCTCTACTGCTGCTACTGTCCAGACCTCCTAGGTGTCCCCTCCTATGTGACCCCTGCAAGGTGACCCCTCCTAGGTGACCCCTCCTAGGTAATCTAATCAAATTAGATCAAATCAGAGTAGGAGTTGTGATATAGGATCGGTGTTGCAATTTAAATGATAAGGGAGCTGATCCTAAATCAGCGTTCCTATTCTGAGACGCTTAATGAATACAGGCCCTGGGGGCTTGTGGCCTCTGGACATGTTCCCCCTCCCCTATTACCTGGTAGAGACAGACGGTCCTCTATGGGACCTCCCCCCCCATCCTCCAGCAGGCAGGCAGACTACCCTGATGGATTCTGTTGTCCACTGTTATAGAACCCATCCTGTTGGCTCCTGATGGGTTCTGTTCTCCTGTTGGCAGGCAGGCTACCCTGATGGGTTCTGTTCTCCTGTTGGCTCCTGGTGGGTTCTGTTCTCCTGTTGGCTCCTGATGGGTTCTGTTCTCCTGATGGGTTCTGTTCTCCTGATGGGTTCTGGTCTGCTGTTGGGTTCTGTTCTCCGGTTGGCTCCTGATGGGTTCTGTTCTCCGGTTGGCTCCTGATGGCTTCTGTTCTCCTGATGGGTTCTGTTCTCCTGATGAGTTCTGTTCTCCTGATGGGTTCTGTTCTCCTGATGAGTTCTGTTCTCCTGATGAGTTCTGTTCTCCTGATGAGTTCTGTAATCCTGATGGCTTCTGTTCTCCTGATGGCTCCTGATGGCTTTTGTTCTCCTGATGGGTTCTGTTCTACTGATGGGTTCTGTTCTCCCCCCCCCCTTTTGTGTCTTAAGTGCTGGCTACTAGTGATATTAGCATAGTGGTAAGATAGTAGATAGTGAGGTAGAAACACCTCCCTTTATAGTTCTATAATGGAGCCAGAGGAATGGTAAAGGACCAGGGTATTGAAAGGGATAATTAGGTCATTATAGAGGGAGAGGCAGAGATATCTGAAGGAGGGCTGGTATGACCCAGGGAGGTGGAGGGGCAGAGATATCTGAAGGAGGGCTGGTATGACCCAGGGAGGTGGAGAGGCAGAGATATCTGAAGGAGGGCTGGTATGACCCAGGGAGGTGGAGGGGCAGAGATATCTGAAGGAGGGCTGGTATGACCCAGGGAGGTGGAGAGGCAGAGATATCTGAAGGAGGGCTGGTATGACCCAGGGAGGTGGAGGGGCAGAGATATCTGAAGGAGGGCTGGTATGACCCAGGGAGGTGGAGGGGCAGAGATATCTGAAGGAGGGCTGGTATGACCCAGGGAGGTGGAGGGGCAGAGATATCTGAAGGAGGGCTGGTATGACCCAAGGAGGTGGAGGGGCAGAGATATCTGAAGGAGGGCTGACATGACCCAGGGAGGTGGGGGGGCAGATTCTGTTACTATATAATAGATGTCTGTCAGTGGGGGGGGGGGCAGATTCTGTTACTATACAATAGATGTCTGTCAGTGGGAGGGGCAGATTCTGTTACTATATAATAGATGTCTGTCAGTGGGGGGAGGGGCAGATTCTGTTACTATATAACAGATGTCTGTCAGTGGGAGGGGGGGGGGGGCAGATTCTGTTACTATATAATAGATGTCTGCCAGTGGGAGGGGGGGGCAGATTCTGTTACTATATAATAGATGTCTGTCAGTGGGGGGGAGGCAGATTCTGTTACTATATAATAGATGTCTGTCAGTGGGAGGGGGAGGGGCAGATTCTGTTCCTATATAATAGATGTCTGTCAGTGGGAGGGGGGGGCAGATTCTGTTACTATATAATAAATGTGTCTGTCAGAGGGAGGGGGGGGGCAGATTCTGTTACTATATAATAGATGTCTGTCAGTGGGAGGGGGGGGGGGGCAGATTCTGTTACTATATAATAGATGTCTGTCAGTGGGAGGGGGGGGGGGCAGATTCTGTTACTATATAATAGACGTCTGTCAGTGGGAGGGGGGGGGGGGCAGATTCTGTTACTATATAATAGATGTCAGTCAGTGGGAGGGGGGGGGCAGATTCTGTTACTATACAATACATGTCTGTCTGTGGGGGGGGGGGCAGATTCTGTTACTATATAATAGATGTCTGTCAGTGGGAGGGGGGGGGGCAGATTCTGTTACTATATAATAGATGTCAGTCAGTGGGAGGGGGGGGCAGATTCTGTTACTATATAATAGATGTCTGTCAGTGGGAGGGGGGAGGGACAGATTCTGTTACAATATAATAGATGTCTGTCAGTGGGAGGAGGGGGGGGCAGATTCTGTTACTATATAATAGATGTCTGTCAGTGGGAGGGGGGGGGGGGCAGATTCTGTTACTATATAATAGATGTCTGTCAGTGGGAGGGGGGGGGCAGATTCTGTTACTATATAATAGATGTCTGTCAGTGGGAGGGGGGCAGATTCTGTTACTATATAATAGATGTCTGTCAGTGGGAGGGGGGGGGGGCAGTTTCTGTTACTATATAACAGATGTCTGTCAGTGGGAGGGGGGGCAGATTCTGTTACTATATAATAGATGTCTGCCAGTGGGAGGGGGGGGGACAGATTCTGTTACTATATAATAGATGTCTGTCAGTGGGAGGGGGGGGGGGACAGATTCTGTTACTATATAATAGATGTCTGTCAGTGGGAGGGGGGGCAGATTCTGTTACTATATAATAGATGTCTGTCAGTGGGAGGGGGGGCAGATTCTGTTACTATATAATAGATGTCTGTCAGTGGGAGGGGGGGGGGGCAGATTCTGTTACTATATAATAGATGTCTGTCAGTGGGAGGGGGGCAGATTCTGTTACTATATAATAGATGTCTGTCAGTGGGAGGGGGGCAGATTCTGTTACTATATAATAGATGTCTGTCAGTGGGAGGGGGGCAGATTCTGTTACTATATAATAGATGTCTGTCAGTGGGAGGGGGGGGGGGGCAGATTCTGTTACTATATAATAGATGTCTACCAGTGGGAGGGGGGGCAGATTCTGTTACTATATAATAGATGTCTGTCAGTGGGAGGGGGGGGGCAGATTCTGTTACTATATAATAGATGTCTGTCAGTGGGAGGGGGGGGGCAGATTCTGTTACCATATAATAGATGTCTGCCAGTGGGAGGGGGGGGGCAGATTCTGTTACTATATAATTGATGTCTGCCAGTGGGAGGGGGGGGGGGCAGATTCTGTTACCATATAATAGATGTCTGCCAGTGGGAGGGGGGGGCAGATTCTGTTACTATATAATAGATGTCTGTCAGTGGGAGGGGGGGGGGGGCAGATTCTGTTACTATATAATAGATGTCTGTCAGTGGGAGGGGGGGGGGGGCAGATTCTGTTACTATATAATAGATGTCTGTCAGTGGGAGGGGGGGGGGGCAGATTCTGTTACCATATAATAGATGTCTGCCAGTGGGAGGGGGGGGCAGATTCTGTTACTATATAATAGATGTCTGTCAGTGGGAGGGGGGGGGGGCTGCTTTGTTAGGTGTACATATTATGATAAAATGCACTATTAAATGAGACATGTATATTTCTGAATGCCGGCATGAATATAAATACTGAAATTTATCCAGACTTATTGAGATGTATTCGGTAAGTTTTCAGTTTTCGTTTCCTCCACGTCATTCTAGAATCATGTCCTCGTGTCCTGTGGTTCCTGAGCCCGGTGACAAGAGTTCTTAAGCCTGTCGATGCTGAGCGAACGGCAGGGGTTGGATCAACGACATCACTTCCTCTTTCACATCCCTCCCTCCCTCCGTCCCACGTTACTACCACCAGCCAGGACAGCAGAGCAGTGACAACAAACAAACAGGCAAGATGTCTGAGAGGGACTGCCTATGATATCAACACCCTGCTTACAACATCTCCTAAGAACCACATCTACAGTTCTGTTGAATCCATTTATCAAACTGGGTTTTCTCACTTAATGGTAATCCTCTCTTCACACAATATCATAGGTATTTATTAAATAAATCCCTCATGCCAAACCTTAGACGACATAACAGATTTAAGATTAAAGTAACAAAGGTGTTGATGGTTTACCATAAAATCCTACATATCATCTCTGTTGTAGTACTATGCTAGATATGCTAGATCTCTGTTGTAGTACTATGCTAGATATGCTAGATCTCTGTTGTAGTACTATGCTAGATAAGACCCTCCACAGACAGAGACGTGTCCTGTCTCTGTCTGTCCTCTCTTCTGTCTACCTGTTGGTCTCTGTCCTCTCTTCTGTCTACATGTTGGTCTCTGTCCTCTCTTCTGTCTACCTGTTGGTCTCTGTCCTCTCTTCTGTCTACATGTTGGTCTCTGTCCTCTCTTCTGTCTAACATGTTGGTCTCTGTCCTCTCCTCTGTCTACCTGTTGGTCTCTGTCCTCTCCTCTGTCTACCTGTTGGTCTCTGTCCTCTCCTCTGTCTACCTGTTGGTCTCTGTCCTCTCCTCTGTCTACCTGTTGGTCTCTGTCCTCTCCTCTGTCTACCTGTTGGTCTCTGTCCTCTCCTATGTCTACCTGTTGGTCTCTGTCCTCTCCTCTGTCTACCTGTTGGTCTCTGTCCTCTCCTCTGTCTACCTGTTGGTCTCTGTCCTCTCCTCTGTCTACCTGTTGGTCTCTGTCCTCTCCTCTGTCTACCTGTTGGTCTCTGTCCTCTCCTCTGTCTAACCTGTTGGTCTCTGTCATGTTGGTCTCTGTCCTCTCCTCTGTCTACCTGTTGGTCTCTGTCCTCTCCTCTGTCTACCTGTTGGTCTCTGTCTCTTCTGTCTCCATGTTAATTAACACTACCATCCTCACAGCCATGATTCCTTCCATAATGGCCACTAGAACCGTCTCAGAGGCTTTTCAGAGGCTAAACATAGTGCTTGTCCCTCTTGTTGTTTTAATGGTCCTTTTGTGAATCATCTGATCTGGGGGCTTATAAAGGACATATTCTCCCTTCAATCAGGAATTTTTTTAAAAGGGGCCTCTGTCAAGTGGGGGCATGTCAGCGCACCTCTGAATACGATGTAGGTTCTCTCTCTCTCTCTGTGCTGCTGTCATCATCGTTGGTTCAGTGTAGAGGCGGGTTTAAACTACAGACAGCCTCGCTGATGTCATAGGACAGGAATGCAGTCACATGACACACAGATTGTGAGTGAGATGAAATGATGCCCTTGTTTTGTTTTTTTATACCACAGACAGCAACCCTAGGTTGTGGTTCCAAATGTCACCCTATTCGATAAATAGTGCACTGTGTACTTCCGGTTAAAAGTAGTGCACTATATAGGGAAAAGAGTGTCATTTGGGACACAGACTCTACCTAACAATAAGCAACAGAATCATCTATCATCTCATTGTTACTCAGTGAACTTTTGATTCAGATCTAATTGGGAGAGACAGAGAGAGAGAGAGACAAGAGAGAGAGAGACAGAGAGAGAGAGAGACAGAGAGAGAGAGACAGAGAGAGAGAGACAGAGAGAGACAGAGAGACAGAGAGAGAGAGAGAGAGAGAGAGAGAGAGAGAGAGGTAGAGAGACAGAGAGAAAGAGAGCGAGAGAGAGAGAGAGAGAGAGAGAGAGGTAGAGAGACACGAGAGAAAGAGAGAGAGACAGAGAGAGAGAGAGAGAGAGAGAGAGAAGAGAGAGAGAGAGAGAGAGAGA
>NW_022265638.1:287500-386224 GCF_002021735.2 Oncorhynchus kisutch | reverse complement strand
GAGAGAGAGACAGAGAGAGACAGAGAGAGAGAGAGAGGGTTCGTCCTTTGGTTTAATGACTGTGTAATTACTGAAGGGGATGCTCACCCAGCCTTCTCAAAGCATTACAATCTCCCAGCAGGTTAAAAAATGTCTAGTGGTTTTAAAGAAGAGAAGAGTGAGGCCTATCTTCTCGTCTCTCCCCTCCTCCTTTAGATTGATAGCAGCTGCCTCAGAAGAGGAGCTGGGGCCTTGAAGTGCAGGGCAGGATTACTGAGGAACACAAAAGGAGTGTTTGGAGGAGGGGGGGGGGGGGGGGGGGTATGCCTGTCCCTTTTTTTTGAAAGGGGATCATTTAGAGCCTTCAGCCGTTAGATCATCTCTGGCTTACATCGTCTGAGCTGGGGGCTGGGGCTAAATGTGGCTGGCTGGGGGAATCTGGATCGGGATGGGGCCATTATCCTGTAGATCTCTGCGAGGGGGTGTGTTGATGGTGAGAGTGGGGGGGTGTGGGTGGGTCTATTCCTCCAGAGACATCCAGCCAGGGCCTTGGTCCGTCTGACTCCCCTTTTCTGAATGCCTATCTATTGGTATGCAGCATCTCACAATAATAAGAGGAGTAGGGGGACGAGGGGACGAGGGGATGTAGGGAGAGGAGAGGCCCTCCTTCTCCTATTGGGCAGTCGGAGTCCAAGGGGGTGGAGGCAGAATAAAGGGGGGGGCCCTCCTCCTATTATTGGGCAGTCATTAGAGTCCAGGGGGGGGTGGAGGGGAGGCCCTCCTCCAATTACTGGGCAGTCATTAGAGTCCGGGGGGGGGGGGGCCCTCTTCCTATTATTGGGCAGTCATTAGAGTCCGGGGGGGGGGGGGGGTGGAGGGAGGCCCTCCTCCAATTACTGGGCAGTCATTAGAGTCCAGGGGGGGGGGGGGGGCTCTTCCTATACTGGGCAGTCATTAGAGTCCGGGGGGGGGGGGGGGGGGGGTGGAGGGGAGGCCCTCCTCCAATTACTGGGCAGTCATTAGAGTCCAGGGGGGGGGGGGGGCCTCTTCCTACTACTGGGCAGTCATTAGAGTCCGGGGGGGGGGGGGGGGGTGGAGGGGAGGCCCTCCTCCAATTACTGGGCAGTCATTTAGAGTCCGGGGGGGGGGAGGCCCTCTTCCTATTATTGGGCAGTCATTAGAGTCCAGGGGGGGGGGGCCCTCTTCCTATTATTGGGCAGTCATTAGAGTCCGGGGGGGGGGGGGGCTGGGGGAGTTGCATATGCAAACATGATGTCCAAAAACATGTGTTTTCAATCTAAAGTGTCATTTCTAATAACTGACGTGAGACTGGGCTTATATTCCCGCCTGCAGACCATTCGTACGCACAGCCAATGGCAACGTCCGCTGTCATGCCAGGAGCCGCTTCTGGATTTGAACAGCTCTAACACGTTCGACCTCCGACACCGTTACAACACTCGGCTAGTGCAAACCTGATTGAATCAAGCACTTAAGATACACCGAGTGTACAAAACATTATTAACACCTTCCTAATATTGACTTGCACCCCCTACAGCCTCAATTCGTTCCGACTAAATTGCCGAATTTGACTCTCCAATGCCGAATTGGACTCTCCAATGCCGAATTGGACTCTACAATGTGTCTAAAGTGTTCCACAGTGATGCTGGCCCATGTTAACTCCAATGCTTCACACTGTTGCGTGAAGTTGGCTGGATGTCCTTTGGGTGGTGGACCATTCTTGATACAAATCAAATCAAATCAAATGTATTTATATAGCCCTTCTTACATCAGCTGATATCTCAAAGTGCTGTACAGAAACCCAGCCTAAAACCCCAAACAGCAAGCAATGCAGGTGTAGAAGCACGGTGGCTAGAAAAAACTCCCTAGAAAGGCCAAAACCTAGGAAGAAACCTAGAGAGGAACCAGGCTCTGAGGGGTGGCCAATCCTCTTCTGGCTGTGCCGGGTTGAGATTAGAAACCTAGAGAGGAACCAGGCTCTGAGGGGTGACTGGTGGAGATCAATAGAACATGGCCAAGATGTTCAAGCGTTCATAGATGACCAGCAGGGTTAAATAATAATATTCACAGTAGTTGTCGAGGGTGCAACAGGTCACCACACAGGGATATGTTGAGCGTCAAAAACCCAGCAGTGTTACAGGAGTGACAACAGGTGGGTCTGGGTAGGAGTGACAACAGGTGGGTCTGGGTAGGAGTGACAACAGGTGGGTCTGGGTAGGAGTGACAACAGGTGGGTCTGGACAGGAGTGACAACAGGTGGGTCTGGGTAGGAGTGACAACAGATGGGACTGGTCAGGAGCGACAACAGGTTGGTCTGGGTAGGAGTGACAACAGGTGGGTCTGGGTAGGAGTGACAACAGATGGGTCTGGGTAGGAGTGACAACAGGTGGGCCTGGGTAGGAGTGACAACAGGTGGGTCTGGGTAGGAGTGACAACAGGTGGGTCTGGGTAGGAGAGACAACAGGTGGGTCTGGGTAGGAGAGACAACAGGTGGGTCTGGGTAGGAGTGATAACAGGTGGGTCTGGGTAGGAGTGACAACAGGTGGGTCTGGGTAGGAGAGACAACAGGTGGGTCTGGGTAGGAGAGACAACAGGTGGGTCTGGGTAGGAGTGATAACAGGTGGGTCTGGGTAGGAGTGACAACAGGTGGGTCTGAACAGGAGAGACAACAGGTGGGTCTGGGTAGAAGAGACAACAGGTGGGTCTGGGTAGGAGAGACAACAGGTGGGTCTGGGTAGGAGTGACAACAGGTGGGTCTGAACAGGAGAGACAACAGGTGGGTCTGGGTAGGAGTGACAACAGGTGGGTCTGGGTAGGTGTGGACAACAGGTGGGTCTGGGTAGGAGTGACAACAGGTGGGTCTGGGTAGGAGTGACAACAGGTGGGTCTGGGTAGGAGTGACAACAGGTGGGTCTGGGTAGGAGAGACAACAGTTGGGTCTGGGTAGGAGAGACAACAGGTGGGTCTGGGTAGGAGTGACAACAGGTGGGTCTGAACAGGAGAGACAACAGGTGGGTCTGGGTAGGAGTGACAACAGGTGGGTCTGGGTAGGAGTGACAACAGGAGGGTCTGGGTAGGAGTGACAACAGGCGGGCCTGGGTAGGAGTGACAACAGGCGGGTCTGGGTAGGGGTGACAACAGGCGGGTCTGGGTAGGAGTGACAACAGGCGGGCCTGGGTAGGAGTGACAACAGGCGGGTCTGGGTAGGAGTGACAACAGGCGGGTCTGGGTAGGTGAGACAACAGGCGGGTCTGGGTAGGGGTGACAACAGGTGAGTCTGGGTAGGAGTGACAACAGGTGGGTCTGGGTAGGTGAGACAACAGGTGGGTCTGGGTAGGAGTGACAACAGGTGGTTCTGGGTAGGTGAGACAACAGGTGGGTCTGGGTAGGAGTGACAACAGGTGGTTCTGGGTAGGAGTGACAACAGGCGGGTCTGGGTAGGAGTGACAACAGGTGGGTCTGGGTAGGAGTGACAACAGGCGGGTCTGGGTAGGAGTGACAACAGGCGGGTCTGGGTAGGGGTGACAACAGGCGGGTCTGGGTAGGAGTGACAACAGGCGGGTCTGGGTAGGGGTGACAACAGGCGGGTCTGGGTAGGAGTGACAACAGGCGGGTCTGGGTAGGGGTGACAACAGGTGAGTCTGGGTAGGAGTGACAACAGGCGGGTCTGGGTAGGGGTGACAACAGGCGGGCCTGGGTAGGAGTGACAACAGGCGGGTCTGGGTAGGAGTGACAACAGGCGGGTCTGGGTAGGTGAGACAACAGGCGGGTCTGGGTAGGGGTGACAACAGGTGAGTCTGGGTAGGAGTGACAACAGGTGGGTCTGGGTAGGTGAGACAACAGGTGGGTCTGGGTAGGAGTGACAACAGGTGGGTCTGGGTAGGTGAGACAACAGGTGGGTCTGGGTAGGAGTGACAACAGGTGGTTCTGGGTAGGTGAGACAACAGGTGGGTCTGGGTAGGAGTGACAACAGGTGGTTCTGGGTAGGAGTGACAACAGGTGGGTCTGAACAGGAGAGACAACAGGTGGGTCTGGGTAGAAGAGACAACAGGTGGGTCTGGGTAGGAGAGACAACAGGTGGGTCTGGGTAGGAGTGACAACAGGTGGGTCTGAACAGGAGAGACAACAGGTGGGTCTGGGTAGGAGTGACAACAGGTGGGTCTGGGTAGGTGTGACAACAGGTGGGTCTGGGTAGGAGTGACAACAGGTGGGTCTGGGTAGGAGTGACAACAGGTGGGTCTGGGTAGGAGTGACAACAGGTGGGTCTGGGTAGGAGAGACAACAGTTGGGTCTGGGTAGGAGAGACAACAGGTGGGTCTGGGTAGGAGTGACAACAGGTGGGTCTGAACAGGAGAGACAACAGGTGGGTCTGGGTAGGAGTGACAACAGGTGGGTCTGGGTAGGAGTGACAACAGGAGGGTCTGGGTAGGAGTGACAACAGGCGGGCCTGGGTAGGAGTGACAACAGGCGGGTCTGGGTAGGGGTGACAACAGGCGGGTCTGGGTAGGAGTGACAACAGGCGGGCCTGGGTAGGAGTGACAACAGGCGGGTCTGGGTAGGAGTGACAACAGGCGGGTCTGGGTAGGTGAGACAACAGGCGGGTCTGGGTAGGGGTGACAACAGGTGAGTCTGGGTAGGAGTGACAACAGGTGGGTCTGGGTAGGTGAGACAACAGGTGGGTCTGGGTAGGAGTGACAACAGGTGGTTCTGGGTAGGTGAGACAACAGGTGGGTCTGGGTAGGAGTGACAACAGGTGGTTCTGGGTAGGAGTGACAACAGGTGGGTCTGGGTAGGAGTGACAACAGGTGGGTCTGGGTAGGAGTGACAACAGGCGGGTCTGGGTAGGAGTGACAACAGGCGGGTCTGGGTAGGGGTGACAAACAGGCGGGTCTGGGTAGGAGTGACAACAGGCGGGTCTGGGTAGGGGTGACAACAGGCGGGTCTGGGTAGGAGTGACAACAGGCGGGTCTGGGTAGGGGTGACAACAGGTGAGTCTGGGTAGGAGTGACAACAGGCGGGTCTGGGTAGGGGTGACAACAGGCGGGCCTGGGTAGGAGTGACAACAGGCGGGTCTGGGTAGGAGTGACAACAGGCGGGTCTGGGTAGGTGAGACAACAGGCGGGTCTGGGTAGGGGTGACAACAGGTGAGTCTGGGTAGGAGTGACAACAGGTGGGTCTGGGTAGGTGAGACAACAGGTGGGTCTGGGTAGGAGTGACAACAGGTGGTTCTGGGTAGGTGAGACAACAGGTGGGTCTGGGTAGGAGTGACAACAGGTGGTTCTGGGTAGGAGTGACAACAGGTGGGTCTGGGTAGGAGTGACAACAGGTGGGTCTGGGTAGGAGTGACAACAGGCGGGTCTGGGTAGGAGTGACAACAGGCGGGTCTGGGTAGGGGTGACAACAGGCGGGTCTGGGTAGGAGTGACAACAGGCGGGTCTGGGTAGGGTGACAACAGGCGGGTCTGGGTAGGAGTGACAACAGGCGGGTCTGGGTAGGGGTGACAACAGGTGAGTCTGGGTAGGAGTGACAACAGGCGGGTCTGGGTAGGGGTGACAACAGGTGAGTCTGGGTAGGAGTGACAACAGGTGGGTCTGGGTAGGAGTGACAACAGGTGGGTCTGGGTAGGAGTGATATTGCTGATGTTTCTGTGTGTCAGTATTTTGTATGTTTATGTTTATGTTTATGTTTTGTTTTGTTTGAAACAAATATAAATAAAATCAACAACAACAAAATATATTTGTTATTATTTTGTGCCACTGGCCTGCACACAACTGTATCCACGGTGGAAAGAAAATCCATAAATATAGTTTTTGAGTGGATTATCCCTTTAAGTGTGTGTTCTTGCTGCACAGTGAAGTCCATGGGCTCATCTTACCTGGTGTCAACAATACAGGCTGGTGACAGTGGGGTAATTGTTTGTGGAATGTTAGGCTTCTTGATACCAATTGAGCAACATGTCCACACCCCAAAGAATTCAGGCTGTTCTGGAGGCAAAGGGGTGTCTCATCCAGTACAAGATGGTGGGTGTACCTAATAAACGGGCCACTGAATGAATGTATCTGAATGTATGCATACATTTAAGATATACAATATACCACACCCCCATTCCATGAATTAAACTTATCCCAAGGCCACTCAACCTACCCTGTCCCTTTGCTCAACTTACCTCATACCTTTTTTGACAACCTACAGTATGTTTTCAAGACTTCATTTTTTAAAAACCTTTATTTAACTAGGCAAGTCACTTAAGAACAAATGAATACCTTCAATGACAGCCTACCCTGGCCAAACATGGATGACGCTGGGCCAATTGTGCACCGCACGGCCTTGATGTGATACAGCCTGGATTCGAACCAGGGACTGTAGTGACACCTAACAAATGAATATCTTCAATGACAGCCTACCCTGGCTAAACACAGATGACGCTGAGCCAATTGTGCACCGCACGGCCTTGATGTGATACAGCCTGGATTCGACCAGGGACTGTAGTTACACCTATTAGCTCTGAGATGCAATGCCTTAGACCGCTGCACCACTCGGGAAGCCCAACACCAACACTCTTATGTTGACATGAATTCTGATTATTTCCAAAGATACACAACATCCTGGAATACGTGTAGATATATTTGTCAGAAAGAATCGTGTATTTCCCTTGACGTAGTGATGCCGAATGTAAAATTAAAAATAAAATAAAAATTGGCTCAACTTAACCCATTCCTCCCCAACCTTTACCACTCCCTAACATGCTATGATTTCTCCACACGAAGCTCTCCTCTGTTCTCCTGTGTCTCAACTTAACCCATTCCTCCCCAACCTTTACCACTCCCTAACATGCTATGATTTCTCCACACGAAGCTGTCCTCTGTTCTCCTGTGTCTCAACTTAACCCATTCCTCCCAAACCTTTACCACTCCCTAACATGCTATGATTTCTCCACACGAAGCTGTCCTCTGTTCTCCTGTGTCTCAACTTAACCCATTCCTCCCCAACCTTTACCACTCCCTAACATGCTATGATTTCTCCACACGAAGCTCTCCTCTGTTCTCCTGTGTCTCAACTTAACCCATTCCTCCCCAACCTTACCACTCCCTAACATGCTATGATTTCTCCACACGAAGCTCTCCTCTGTTCTCCTGTGTCTCAACTTAACTCATTCCTCCCCAACCTTTACCACTCCCTAACATGCTATGATTTCTCCACACGAAGCTGTCCTCTGTTCTCCTGTGTCTCAACTTAACCCATTCCTCCCCAACCTTTACCACTCCCTAACATGCTATGATTTCTCCACACGAAGCTCTCCTCTGTTCTCCTGTGTCTCAACTTAACCCATTCCTCCCCAACCTTACCACTCCCTAACATGCTATGATTTCTCCACACGAAGCTCTCCTCTGTTCTCCTGTGTTAAAACTCCCAGGGTTTTATGCCAAAAGCCATGAATAAAGAATGATCTACTATGAGCTCCATCATGTGGGAACAAAGATATAAAACATCTCTCTTTTTCTTTTTTCTTTTTTCTATACCACTTGTCAAAATATATTCCATCTGAAGATGACAGTAGGGATTCATGACATTGTTGTGGGGATATGGTCCCCCCCCCCCCCCTCCCAGACAGAGAAGAAGAGACAAGGCCTAACAGTGGATTTACCGATGATCGTTCTAGTCAGTTAATCCCAGTACCTCTTTCAGTCTTTTCAGACGGTGCGTTTGTCAGCGTGGAAAACAGAGAACGTTATCAAGTGAGACTCCTTCCTGGCTGTTTCCTTCAACCAGGACAGAAATATTTACTCTTCATGTCTTGGTCTGTACATTGTTTCAGATTGATAGTTACAGATAGAGATGTTCATTGGATAGGCCTCTTGGACACTCCTGCACTTTCTAACAATTATTAAATGTAGTATTTATAAAGTAGAAAAATACTAACAGAACTAGATCGGTTAAATACTGGATCTATACTATACATTTCTAGAACTAGATCGGGTAAATACTGGATCTATACTATGCATTTCTAGAACTAGATCGGGTAAATACTGGATCTATACTATACATTTCTAGAACTAGATCGGGTAAATACTGGATCTATACTATGCATTTCTAGAACTAGATCGGGTAAATACTGGATCTATACTATACATTTCTAGAACTAGATCGGTTAAATACTGGATCTATACTGTACATTTCTAGAACTAGATCGGGTAAATACTGGATCTATACTATACATTTCTAGAACTAGATCGGGTAAATACTGGATCTATACTATGCATTGACAGAACTAGATCGGTTAAATACTGGATCTATACTATGCATTTCTAGAACTAGATCGGGTAAATACTGGATCTATACTATACATTTCTAGAACTAGATTGGGTAAATACTGGATCTATACTATGCATTTCTAGAACTAGATCGGGTAAATACTGGATCTATACTATACATTTCTAGAACTAGATCGGGTAAATACTGGATCTATACTATGCATTTCTAGAACTAGATCGGGTAAATACTGGATCTATACTATACATTTCTAGAACTAGATCGGGTAAATACTGGATCTATACTATGCATTTCTAGAACTAGATCGGTTAAATACTGGATCTATACTATACATTTCTAGAACTAGATCGGGTAAATACTGGATCTATACTATGCATTTCTAGAACTAGATCGGGTAAATACTGGATCTATACTATACATTTCTAGAACTAGATTGGGTAAATACTGGATCTATACTATACATTTCTAGAACTAGATCGGGTAAATACTGGATCTATACTATACATTTCTAGAACTAGATCGGGTAAATACTGGATCTATACTATGCATTTCTAGAACTAGATCGGGTAAATACTGGATCTATACTATGCATTTCTAGAACTAGATTGGGTAAATACTGGATCTATACTATACATCTATACTACATTTTGCTAGAACTACATTTTACTGTACATGTGCATTTTCTCTGATGTAGTTAAATCTGTTCAACAATGATTATTTCAATAACAATTTGTGTAAAGAATTGGTTTAATTCTTCCCACCACAATGATAGCTATGTAAGAAATGGCTAAGATATTGGGAAACCTGTAAAATACAGTAAAACCTATTGGGAAACCTGTAAAATACAGTAAAACCTACTGGGAAACCTGTAAAATACAGTAAAACCTACTGAGAAACCCATAAAATACAGTAAAACCTATTGAGAAACCTATAACATACAGTAGCCCCTTCACAGTCATGCAGTCTGCCGGGAGGGACAGTCCTATAATAACCCAGGAGTGTGACGGTGAGATGGGGCTTGGTTCTGTTTAAATCCATCCATACGTTGTGCTGCCTCCTCCCACCTCAGACCAGGGGATCCCATGCAGTTATCAGACCAATACATTACTGTTTTATGAGCCCCAGTATGGAGACTGATGGAAACCCTACCAGGTCATACCGATTGATAGGCATTCTCCTCGGCTATCAGATGTTCGCTTCGTCTTTCTAGAGTCACTGTGAAGACAAGCCTCTCAGCCCCACGGTCTAGGGTTGAGTCCCAAATGGCAACCTCTTCCCTGCATAGGAATATAAGCCCTGGTCCAAAAAAAAAAAAGTGCTTTAAGTAGGGAATAGGGTTGTATTTGGGATACAACCTTAGGACATCTAGCTGCTCCCCCTAGGTACCCTGGGAGCTGTCATCGTGTTGAGCAGTTAAATGTTTAACGGCCTCAAAAAAAAAAGGGTTTGGGCTGTAGTATAAAATAATGTCCTGTAATTCCTTCTGACTGCAACAAGCAGATGGTAGATAGAAAGAGACAGGAATCATCCTCTCTCTGGTCCCCGATATTACGCTCTTCTCATAGGGGTCAGACAGGCGAGGAGATTCCCCTGAACATATCACTTTTCATATTACCCTTCACATTTGTCTGGAAATAAGTGTTATATGGGGTAAAATGGTTAGTGCTGAGATTTAACTTGACACAGAATTCGATTTTTGAATTTACAACACCATACCAAGTAATTCATAAGCCCTTGGAAAACAGGAAAACCTATTAAGAAACCTGTAAAATACAATAAAACCTACTGGGAAACCTGTATAATACAATAAAACCTACTGGGAAACCTGTAAAATACAGTAAAACCTACTGGGGAAACCTGTAAAATACAGTAAAACCTATTGAGAAACCTGTAAAATACAGTAAAACCTATTGGGAAACCTATAAAATACAGTAAAACCTATTGGGAAACCTGTAAAATACAGTAAAACCTATTGGGAAACCTCTACCAAGTAATTAATGAGCTCTTCCCATACATTTATGTTCTTAATGAACTTATCACCCAAACTTGTAATATTTTAAACAAAAAATCTAAAGCTGCAAATCATCCCACTTTTATCTTTTCCTCCCCGACCCACAGCATCTGATCTGTAGACGGTGACAGGAAGACCTAGCCTTGCTTTCCTGCCACTATCAGTTGACGGGATCTTGTAATGACTAGTGGAAGGAAAGAAGGGTTCACACCTTGCTGAGTAGAGGGAAACTTCATCCAACCGGATTCATCCATCCCTCCAACCCATGTCACTCACTGAGTGCCCCCCCCCCCCACCCCCACTAATCCAGGCAGCTCCACTACCCAGCTCCAGTCAGCTCCACTACCCAACTCCAGGCAGCTACACTACCCAGTTCCACTACCCAGTTCCAGGCAGCTCCACTACCCAGTTCCACTACCCAGCTCCAGTCAGCTCCACTACCCAGTTCCAGACAGCTCCACTACCCAGTTCCAGGCAGCTCCACTACCCAGTTCCAGGCAGCTCCACTACCCAGTTCCAGGCAGCTCCACTACCCAGTCCCAGGCAGCTCCACTACCCAGTTCCAGACAGCTCCACTACCCAGTTCCAGGCAGCTCCACTACCCAGTTCCAGGCAGCTCCACTACCCAGCTCCACTACCCAGTTCCATTCAGCTCCACTACCCAGTTCCAGGCAGCTCCACTACCCAGTTCCAGTCAGCTCCACTACCCAGTTCCAGGCAGCTCCACTACCCAGTTCCACTACCCAGTTCCAGTCAGTTCCACTACCCAGCTCCAGTCAGCTCCACTACCCAGTTCCAGGCAGCTCCACTACCCAGTTCCAGGCAGCTCCACTACCCAGTTCCAGGCAGCTCCACTACCAAGTTCCAGGCAGCTCCACTACCCAGTTCCAGGCAGCTCCACTACCCAGCCCCAGGCTGATCCAAGCAGCTCCACTACCCAGTTCCAGGCAGCTCCACTACCCATCCCCAGACAGCTCCAGGCCCCAGGGCCCTGTGTGTCTCTCTGTCCCCTAATCAGAATGCAACATGATCTTCAGAAAGGAGCCTCATAATCTCCTAGACGCAGGCTGACTGATTCTCTTGGAAAGGAGGCTCTCCTAGCAGCAGGCTGACTGATTCTCTCAGAAAGGAGGCTCTCCTAGCAGCAGGCTGACTGATTCTCTCAGAAAGGAGGCTCTCCTAGCAGCAGGCTGACTGATTCTCCTCAGAAAGGAGGCTCTCCTAGCTGCAGGCCGACTGATTCTCTTCAGAAAGGAGGCTCTCCTAACCGCAGGCTGACTGATTATCTTCAGAAAGGAGGCTCATAATCAGGCTGACTGATTCTCTTCAGAAAGGAGGCTCTCCTATCCACAGGCTGACTGATTCTCTTCAGAAAGAAGGCTCATAATCAGGCTGACTGATTCTCTTCAGAAAGGAGGCTCATAATCAGGCTGACTGATTCTCTTCAGAAAGAAGGCTCATAATCAGGCTGACTGATTCTCTTCAGAAAGGAGGCTCATAATCAGGCTGACTGATTCTCTTCAGAAAGAAGGCTCTCCTAGCAGCAGGCTGACTGATTCTCTTCAGAAATGAGGCTCATAATCAGGCTGACTGATTCTCTTCAGAAAGGAGGCTCATAATCAGGCTGACTGATTCTCTTCAGAAAGGATGCTCTCCTAGCAGCAGGCTGACTGATTCTCTCAGAAAGGAGGCTCTCCTAGCAGCAGGCTGACTGATTCTCCTCAGAAAGGAGGCTCTCCTAGCTGCAGGCCGACTGATTCTCTTCAGAAAGGAGGCTCTCCTAACCGCAGGCTGACTGATTATCTTCAGAAAGGAGGCTCATAATCAGGCTGACTGATTCTCTTCAGAAAGGAGGCTCTCCTATCCACAGGCTGACTGATTCTCTTCAGAAAGAAGGCTCATAATCAGGCTGACTGATTCTCTTCAGAAAGGAGGCTCATAATCAGGCTGACTGATTCTCTTCAGAAAGAAGGCTCATAATCAGGCTGACTGATTCTCTTCAGAAAGGAGGCTCATAATCAGGCTGACTGATTCTCTTCAGAAAGAAGGCTCTCCTAGCAGCAGGCTGACTGATTCTCTTCAGAAATGAGGCTCATAATCAGGCTGACTGATTCTCTTCAGAAAGGAGGCTCATAATCAGGCTGACTGATTCTCTTCAGAAAGGATGCTCTCCTAGCAGCAGGCTGACTGATTCTCTCAGAAAGGAGGCTCTCCTAACCGCAGGCTGACTGATTCTCTCAGAAAGGAGGCTCTCCTAGCAGCAGGATGACTGATTCTCTTCGGAAAGGGGGCTCATAATCAGGCAGACTGATTCTCTTCAGAAAGGAGGCTCTCCTAGCAGCAGGCTGACTGATTCTCTCAGAAAGGAGGCTCTCCTAACCGCAGGGTTGACTGATTCTCTCAGAAAGGAGGCTCTCCTAGCAGCAGGCAGACTGATTCTCTTCAGAAAGGAGGCTCTCCTAGCCGCAGGCTGACTGATTCTCTTCAGAAAGGAGGCTCTCCTAGCCGCAGGCTGACTGATTCTCTTCAGAAAGGAGGCTCTCCTAACCGCAGGCTGACTGATTCTCTTCAGAAAGGAGGCTCATAATCAGGCTGACTGATTCTATTCAGAAAGGAGGCTCTCCTTGTCGCAGGCAGACTGATTCTCTTCAGAAAGGAGGCTCTCCTAGCCACAGGCTGACTGATTCTCTTCAGAAAGGAGGCTCTCGTAACCCCAGGCTGACTGATTATCCTCTCTACCTGCCCACTACAGGTGTAGTATTTTAATTTGATCACTCTGTAGGTGCAGAGAATGTTCTTGTCATGCAGTAAAATTCTGTAGAGACTCATGATTGACATAAATTCACTGAAAACCTGCTGTTCTCTCACAAGATCTCTCACCTAATCTACAGTTTTCCCTACTAGCATATCAAAACTAATTTACAGTAAGAAAATATAAATTATTTCAATGGTTAAATTAAGATTCTACATATGTATATCACACTGACAAATCACGTTAACTTGTTATCAGTAGTTTACCTCGTAGCAGGTCTATAATGTTTTATCAGTAGTTTACCTGGTAGCAGGTCTATAATGTTTTATCAGTAGTTTATCTGGTACCAGGTCTATAATGTTATATCAGTAGTTTACCTGGTAGCAGGTCTATAATGTTTTATCAGTAGTTTATCTGGTACCAGGTCTATAATGTTATATCAGTAGTTTACCTGGTAGCAGGTCTATAATGTTATATCAGTACCAGGTATATAATGTTATATCAGTAGTTTACCTGGTAGCAGGTCTATAATGTTATATCAGTAGTTTACCTGGTAGCAGGTCTATAATGTTATATCAGTAGTTTATCTGGTACCAGGTCTATAATGTTATATCAGTAGTTTACCTGGTAGCAGGTCTATAATGTTATATCAGTACCAGGTCTATAATGTTTTATCAGTACCAGGTCTATAATGTTATATCAGTAGTTTACTAGGTACCAGGTCTATAATGTTATATCAATAGTTTACCTGGTAGCAGGTCTATAATGTTATATCAGTACCAGGTCTATAATGTTATATCAGTAGTTTTTCCTGGTAGCAGGTCTATAATGTTATATCAGTAGTTTACCTGGTAGCAGGTCTATAATGTTATATCAGTACCAGGTCTATAATGTTATATCAGTACCAGGTCTATAATGTTATATCAGTAGTTTACCTGGTAGCAGGTCTATAATGTTATATCAGTACCAGGTCTATAATGTTTTATCAGTACCAGGTCTATAATGTTTTATCAGTAGTTTACTTGGTACCAGATCTATAATGTTTTTCTGTAGTATTTAGACCAAATACATTGTCGTCCACTTCTTTCCCCTCCAACCTAACCTGATAACCCTATATCTGTGCCGAGGAATGGACAGCTGATCTCTGGTTCTCTCTAAAGACCTCGTGTTTGAGGAAGTAACGCTTCCTCAACCCTGCTGACAAACATTCCCCAGCCACACACACACAGCCTGGTTTCTGGACCTTCTGCCATATCACATGACCAGCTTAAAAAAACGGATACTTCCTGTCCTGTCCATCTAGAGGAGAAATTGACGGGATTAAAGATTTAAAATAATCCCGTCCCAAACCTGGGTCAAACACCACCATCCAATTATGAGG
Source organism: Oncorhynchus kisutch (assembly GCF_002021735.2). Lineage (NCBI taxonomy): Eukaryota > Metazoa > Chordata > Actinopteri > Salmoniformes > Salmonidae > Oncorhynchus > Oncorhynchus kisutch. The sequence goes on along the minus strand of NW_022265638.1, from coordinate 371,812 downwards.
CTCCCTGCCTTTTGAAGGTGACGCAGTTGATCCTGAAACCCCTCATTATGGTTTTATATTAGCCCACTGGGCTTGGGGCTTCTATGGGGACCAGGGCCGGGTTTGGGGCTTCTATGGGGACCAGGGTTGTGTTTGGGGCTTCTATGGGGACCAGGGTTGGGTTTGGGGACACTGGACTTGGGTCTTCTATGGAGACCAGGGTTGGGTTTGAGGACACAGGGCTTGGGGCTTCTATGGGGACCAGGGTTGGGTTTGGGGCTTCTATGGGGACCAGGGTTGTGTTTGGGGCTTCTATGGGGACCAGGGTTGGGCTATCGAGATTGGGGCCACCCTACCTGAGACGCTCCCACCATGGCCTGGGCCGATCCCTAGCCCTGGGGGTATGGAGGCCAGGTCGGGGGCCCTGAAGAAGGCATCAGGTATGGGAGGCCCACCAGGTTGCCAGGTGACTGATATTCAATAAGGGCCCGGCCAGGTGAAATTCCCCTCAGGCAGAGGGTAGTGGAGCGTATCAGGACGGAGACGTGAGATGGAGACGGTAGATCTCTGATAATTGACTGGATGGAAAACTACCGACCACCACTTCATGGAAGTGTAGCAGGGGCACATGTTATGAATGGGAGTGTGAAATGCCGTCTGTATTTGCAACGATTGTGGGACATCTTTGTAATAAAAAAAATTAACAAATAAAAAATAATGAGAATTTGAAAAAAAAAAGTGATATTTTCTAGAGTAGCCAAGAATATGTATTTTAGCTGACATGTCAGTCCTCATAAAGTGAAAGAAGATCAAATAAATGTCCACTGGTCCCCGAGAAGGGCAGGTCTCAGTCTGGTTTAGAGGAATAATTGACTTATTGTCATGTTCATTTGTTTGTGTATTTACTCCTGAATGTGTCAAGTCAAACCTGGACTTAAAGTGTGAATAGAACAGGGTGCCAGTGGGTGGTCACAGGGAGTTTTAATGACAGAGTATAGGCCTACCAATAGACACATACATAAAATAGGTCCTACAATCACTATTCAATTATTTGTTTGCATGTTTATAGTTTTCTAGCTATTTTAGATGTATAATGTTGTAGTTACACAGGACATCTATGTTCTATTTACTGGTAGGCCTACATTACAACGTTGGTGAAAGACAGGATTTTCAATTGAAAACTTGTCGCTGTGAGAACCCGTTTGAGTTTCACAAAAATACTCTTTGTTAGATAGGAAGCCCATGCTTCATGGACAACAGGAGGGAGATGTGGTCTGAGTGATATAATACGTTCCCAGATCTGGGGTCACCGAATGTTTTCATCCGAGCGCAGGAGGGGATCCCTTGGTATTGCCAGGGCCCATTGTGTCACAGCTACGGGCACGAACCTCTTGTCAATTTAGCTTTAGTCGAGACAACAGAGCGCCAGAGCGCACTGAATTATCCACCAATTAAGAGGTGTTCTCTTTAATTTCCTTCCTTTGATTTCGTGCGTAACCGTAAATTGTTTCAAAATACGGACATGAGTGAGATAGCCGTTTAATGGCTTGAACATTTTTCATGGGAAAGCTCTCTCTCTCTCTCTCTGGTTATTATTGCCCACTACAGCAAAGCAGGGACAGTATTTATCTTGTTTTTGTCCCATAATAGTAGGACAACTGCACATGACCAAACAATGGGTGTTACATACTATTTTGCACTGACATTGAATCACTCAGTGGAAACGCGGCCAGGTTGATTCACAGCTCATAAGAAAAAACATCGAACTATCTATCATTCTTATTTCTCACATGTTTATCAGTAGTTTACCTGGTAGCAGGTCTATAATGTTATATCAGTAGTTTACCTGGTAGCAGGTCTATAATGTTATATCAGTAGTTTACCTGGTAGCAGGTCTATAATGTTATATCAGTAGTTTACCTGGTAGCAGGTCTATAATGTTATATCAGTAGTTTACCTGATAGCAGGTCTATAATGTTTATCAGTACCAGGTCTATAATGTTATATCAGTAGTTTACCTGATAGCAGGTCTATAATGTTATATCAGTAGTTTACCTGATAGCAGGTCTATAATGTTATATCAGTAGTTTACCTGATAGCAGGTCTATAATGTTATATCAGTAGTTTACCTGATAGCAGGTCTATAATGTTTATCAGTACCAGGTCTATAATGTTATATCAGTAGTTTACCTGATAGCAGGTCTATAATGTTATATCAGTACCAGGTCTATAATGTTATATCAGTAGTTTACCTGGTAGCAGGTCTATAATGTTATATCAGTAGTTTACCTGATAGCAGGTCTATAATGTTTATCAGTAGTTTACTTGGTACCAGTGGGTGGTCACAGGGAGTTTTAATGGCAGAGTATAGGCCTACCAATAGACACATACATAAAATAGGTCCTACAATCACTACGCCACGATGTTTAAAAAAAATATCTCTCCGCGTTTTATGCTGTGAGTGACGAAACTCCCCCCCCCCCCCCCCCCCCGGCTGAATAAACTGAAAACAGGTGTGAACTATTCAATTCCACAAGTGTCCATGTATCCATACACACCGTTAAATAAGACCAGTAGCTGAACCTCTGAAGTGGGCAGAAATACAGAGGTGATGTGTCTTGAATCTCAGCGTAAATCGGGTTCATTCAAAGTGACAAGCTGGAAAATGTCTCAGTCTCACCTACTGTTTTCATACAGTTGAGGAGGCATGAGCTAATGATCACAGAGGAAACTTCAGCAAAAAGGTGAGGCCTTCATTGTTGTAGCCTGTTACGTGAATGGACGTTAATTTCTTCTTACATTCAATATAAAATATCATTGATCAATTTATGAACTGTATGGAAGCCTACTGGAACTGTATTCCCGAGTCTGAGATGGAATATCTGGCTGGAAAGTTTCATGAATGGAATGGAGGGAATGGAGGGAGGGAGGGGAGAGTACACGGCGGGGTGTAGGATTAATTCCAACCTCGATTAAACCTGAAATACTTCTGGTAAATAATTGTCAGTCCCATTATAAATACTGTTTGGTATTGTAAAGAGTCAGTGAACATGTTCTCCCACACCATTAACAGCGGTAGCCTATCAAATCCCACAGGCGCATTAGTGTTTTAAACGTAAACTTACAATGTTATGGTAAAGTAACTTTAAAAAAAAAAATGTATTAGAATTGGGAGCCATAAGTTAAGATCTACACGTTAATCATTTCAATATTTTAGTGTTTATAAGTAAAATGGAGTCGTGCGTAGAAAAAAAAATGAAATAGAGCGCTGGTTTATTGCAAACTTGAGTATTATGGCGGATAAATCTGAGACATCTTCACGTTGACAAGTCCGCTAGAAAATATGACACAATCAATCATTTCAGATATTGCATTTATTCAAAACGTTTGACAATAGACTTAAATAAAATATACACACACACATACACAATTCCTTCTAAAAAAAAAAGGTACACAAAGTGGTGTCCAAAGAGGGCTACTATTTAGGCTACATAACAAAACATATATCTGCAGTAGCAGTAGTAATAGTGTTCTATTTTATAAAAAAAAACAATACAAGATCTTCCGAAAGGCACTGTGACGTCATCCACGCAGTTACATAAGGCCAATAGAAATACGGTTAAAGGAACAAGAGTACAGGTAAATGTTTATTCCGAGGCAACACCCATTCCAGGGCTCCAGTTGGGCATAAAAACAACAACGTTGGTCTTAATTATGCTCTTAAAATGCTAAGTCGAACGTAGTTTCGACCCACTTTGAATCCAGATTCAATCACGAGAAAGTATATTTAAGACATTGCTATAACACGTTCTTATTATGGAATGCGTAACGTGTATAATAATCATGGTAATTGATGTACTCACTGAGTACTTTATACAAGAATGCCAACGAGTTGCATTATATTATCTACATATATCTGACATAATTAAGACAAGGCTTATAGCCTACTGCCTTTACACCTCGGTTCCTTCGCGGCTGTATATCAAATGATTAACACTGAAGTGGTTTGGGAGAGAGTTGGTGAGGCCCAGGCCTCCACTGTGATTGTTCTGTGCTGATGTGTAGTAGTTCATTCTATTAGCTGTGGAGAGGTGAGTGGTATCACTGTTCAATGGCGTGATTTGAGAGGGCGAGTATGAACCAAGTCCGGACATGTTCTCTCGGGTCTGATGAGGCGACAATTCCCCCATAACATGTCCTCCTGAACCAAAGTCCCCCCTGCCCCCCTCCCGGGTAGAGCCGTTGTTACTCCCCGCCAGCATCGTGTTCATAGTGGAGACAAAGTTGTTGTAACAGGGACTGTGTTCCACAGACGGTGACGGGGATGATTTGGGCTCGGAGGAACCAGGGGAGTTCTGGAGAGGGGATGAACTCATGATGCTGGCCGTGTCGGAGAGCTTCAGGGCGGCAGTGTCTTCTGATTTCACCGGAATAACAGTGTTGTTGGTGTCTCCTCCGTTCAAGTCAGCTCGTCTCTTTCTCTTTCTTCGGAAGTTGCCGTTATCGAACATTTTCTCACAGTTTGGGTCCAATGTCCAGTAATTCCCCTTTCCTATGAAGACAGGACACAACAGACAATGTAGGCCTGAACGAGATATCAAAGGTCATGACTGTTCTAGTCTTCTGTCAGACACGTCTTACCAAAATCACATGGCAAAGGTATGACATTACAAAATGACACATTTAATAATAAGTGCAAATAATGACGAGTTAATTACATGTACAACCGGTATTGTAACTTACCAGGATCATCGTCATCCCGGGCAACCTTCTTAAAACAGTCATTCAGTGACAGGTTGTGTCTGATTGAGTTCTGCCACCCAGCTTTGCTCTTCTTATAAAACGGAAAATTCTCTGCCACATACTGATAGATGTGACTCAGCGTCAACCTCTTGTCCCCGGCGCCCTGGATAGCCATGGCTATGAGCGCTGAGTAAGAGTAAGGAGGTCGAACCATCTTGAAGAGTTCCTGCTGGCTGGAGATCGACAGCCATCCGAGGTCAGCTCCACCAAACCCCGTAGGAGGGGGCAGGAACTGCCGCTGGTTCGCTCCGTATCCAGACTGTATGTACGATGCTCCATTCAATCCCGTCAGGTATGGAGACGAGTCGATGCTCGGTCCGTTTAGCCACAGGTACGGGTTGGTGGTCGGCGAGGTGTACTCACCGAGGCCGTAGCTTGGAGGATGCGCCGGCGGCCTCTGCGGGTGGTGACCATGATGGATGTTTTGCTGGTGCTGGTACATGCTGCCGAAGTTATCGCAGTACACGGCCATATCCAGGAGCTCCTGTGCGCTGTGGTGCTGAATGGGGCTTGTCTGCGCGTTGGATGGCTGCTGTCCAAAAGCGTTCATAATCCGTTCTATTTGAGTACGAATCCTGGTATCTTCTTCTATCATCAACAACATGCGGTTCCTTTCAAAGCGTCTGTTTCGGTCAGTCTCTCCCGGAGGACTGAAGGCTAGACCCAAGGGGAGGCGGCGTATTTAAGCGTTCCGCCTGGAGCGTCGACAGGTAAAACCCCTGTGAAAGGAACTGTCTCGAGGGGGACTCCCCCCTTCTCTGTCACGCTTCAGTCGAATTGTCTTAACCGAATCTGTGCATCAATGGGAGAGATACTGGTGAGAGATACTGGCCCACTCATTAATGCCGTTTTAGGAGTTAACCTGGAGCAAGATAGGCTGAGTAATTTACCGCGCATGTATAGCCTAATAAGCATACGCAATAAAAATAGGCGTTTAGGCTACAAGTTTTCCAATAAAAACTGTTTTACAGTTGGCCTTTCATATTTCCGCCTTTACACACAGGACACTTTTACAAATATTTATCTTAAATAATAGTTTTATGAATATACCTTCATAATTTCCATATACAAAATGTAATTGAAATAAATATTTTATATATATTATATATATATTTTTTTATCAATTGTTTCTGTCAAATATAAGTTGTCAGTTTATGAAGTAGCCTTTGCGTTTTGGTGAACAGTAGGACAAAAGGTTCGGCATAGAACCAACATTTAGGTTCAGCGAAGAAGAACATCTAACCATACTGCGGTTCTGATCAAAGAATCCTACAAAAAGGGGTTTATTCTCTATAGAACCTTTAGGGGTGTTATATATGACGCGAGCAACATGAGTCTTTTCCCTCTAAAAGTGTAGGGATAAAACAACGGGATTATTTTATGGTAGTTAACAAACACTCCTGGCGTCCAATGTGTGACAAAGTAAAACATAAACCAAGTTAGCCTCTTAAAACATACAAATATACAATGTACTATAGGCTATGTGTTTAGACCACACGATCTCTGGAACGGATTAGTTGACAATAAACATGGCTTATGTGTTACAAGTGTGACAGAACAACACAACACCCGGTAACATGATGGTTCCCCGCGTCGCTGGAGGTAATGTGACTTTCCCCGCGTCGCTGGACCACTGCTCCTGTCATTTCATTTTAGTAATTTATTTATTGGGTGGGTTATTAAAATGTGTAATTAAAATTACTTTGTCCAAACATGCTTATTCACTTTTTTTTTTTTTTTGGGGGGGGGGGGGGGGGGGTAAACTATGAAATGTAGACTAGGCCTATATAGTAGACTAGGCCTATATAGTAGACTAGGCCTATATAGTAGACTAGGCCTATATAGGCCGCAATAGACAGAATGATTTAAGAGTTGTATTTAAATTGAGAGAAAAAAAAGCATTCTATTTGGGAAATGTTTTATGTTAAATAATTATCCATCACAATTTATATTTAATTTTTTTAGGTTAGAAAAAATATATCAGAGCAACAGACGCATTTCATCAAAATCACAGACACATTTGTAGAAACTTTCACACATCAATGGTCAATCATTATTTTCCCTAAAAAAAAATACACGATCGCCATCCGAGGACGAGCTCTAATGATCGTTTACAATAGCATGGGCCATTAGAAAGATACATTTTGATTGACCAAAGCACACGAGTAAAATGACCAGCCTACAATGCAATGAAACAAATTCAGGAACACCAAGGGATAAATATATATATATATATATATATATACACGATCTGTCTGTCAACTGAAGAAAATATTCCACATTTTATTAGTTTAATGTTAAATTATAATAAATTATGTAGTAAAATAAAATACGGGACAGTGCTTAAACCGTTACAGAGTTAAAAATCACATGTTTGGTGTAAATATCGCAATAGGCTATTTAGTTCTTTGGCGAGTTATTGTGAGCGCTGTAGTGCAGGCTATACTCCTAACGTCCAAAATGTTCCATACGAATAAAGAGGGGGGGGGGGGGTTCATTCCAAAAATCTACATTGTAACAGTTTATTTGGGCAATGTAGGATTTTGGCTCCAATTTAAAAAAAATGTAAAAAGGTTTTCTACAAGTTGTCCATGGGTTTGTTTCGTGTTGTTTTCAAATGCTGCCATCCTCCGGTCTCGACAGAGACAGAAACTGACTAGATATATACGATTACTTTTCAACCGCCACTAGAGCAGTCTCCGTTTAACAATGTGTACACACCCTGACCGGGCTCACGTCAATAGTATTTTACAACTGAATAGGTGTCAAGAGGGACCCTAATCTAGGACTTTCAATTGGATGGCCTCTTAGACAAGGACTGGGTGAATTAGCCTACATAAATGGTCGGTAATAGACCCTCCGATTGTTTTGATACCACGTCATAAACGGTTACGATAATAAACGGTAGCATACTATCTACACGGATCATACTTGGCTTCAAATGTGCCATATAGATGTTGAGTGATAAGTCGGCACATGCTACTGTTTGTTTATTATCTATACATAGTCCCTTTAATAACTCTACCTACATGTACATATTACCTCAATCACCTCGACTAACCGGTTCCCCCGCACATGGACTCTGTATAGGTAACTCCCTCTGTATATAGCCTCCACATTGACTCTGTATCGGTACCCCCTGTATATAGCCTCCACATTGACTCTGTATCGGTACCCCCTGTATATAGCCTCCACATTGACTCTGTACCGTAATACCCTGTATATAGCCTCCACATTGACTCTGTACCGTAATACCCTGTATATAGCCTCCACATTGACTCTGTACCGTAATACCCTGTATATAGCCTCCACATTGACTCTGTACCGTAATACCCTGTATATAGCCTCCACATTGACTCTGTATCGGTACCCCCTGTATATAGCCTCCACATTGACTCTGTACCGTAATACCCTGTATATAGCCTCCACATTGACTCTGTACCGTAATACCCTGTATATAGCCTCCACATTGACTCTGTACCGTAATACCCTGTATATAGCCTCCACATTGACTCTGTACCGTAATACCCTGTATATAGCCTCCACATTGACTCTGTACCGTAACACCCTGTATATAGCCTCCACATTGACTCTGTACCGTAATACCCTGTATATAGCCTCCACATTGACTCTGTACCGTAATACCCTGTATATAGCCTCCACATTGACTCTGTACCGTAATACCCTGTATATAGCCTCCACATTGACTCTGTACCGTAATACCCTGTATATAGCCTCCACATTGACTCTGTACCGTAATACCCTGTATATAGCCTCCACATTGACTCTGTACCGTAATACCCTGTATATAGCCTCCATTTTTCTCAAAACTGCATTGTTGGTAAAGGGCTTGTAAGTAAGCATTTCACTGTCAGGTCTACACCTGATGTATTTGGCACAATACAATTTGTTTTGAAATACAACACAATTTGATTTGCATCAGTTCCGTCAGTTTTTCTCCTTAGACTCTTTCCTGCAGGAGCTGTAATCCTCTGCAGGTTTCTGGACTGTAGGTAGTCAGAAACATCACACCATTATCACGTATTTACGTCCTCTAAATTACACAATGTTGTATGTATATATATATATAACAACTAGAATTAGTTTTTTATATACATATACATATAACTATATATACAACATTGTGTAATTTAGAGGACGTAAATACATGATAATGGTATAATGTTTCTGACTACCTACAGTATATATATATACGTGCTCAGGGGGAGAACGACAGATTTTTGTAGCTTGCCAGCTCGGGGATTATATCCACCAACTTTTTGGTTACCGGGCCAACGCTCCAACCATCATGTTGGTTACCGGGCCAATGCTCCAGCCATCATGTTGGTTACCGGGCCAACGCTCTAACCATCATGTTGGTTACTGTCCCAATGCTCCAACCATCACGTTAGTTACTGTCCCAACGCTCTAACCATCATGTTGGTTACTGTCTCAACGCTCTAACGATCATGTTGGTTACTGTCCCAACGCTCTAACCATCATGTTGGTTACTGTCCCAATGCTCTAACCATCATGTTGGTTACTGTCCCAACGCTCTAACCATCATGTTGGTTACTGTCCCAACGCTCTAACCATCATGTTGGTTACTGTCCCAACGCTCTAACCATCATGTTGGTTACTGTCCCAACGCTCTAACCATCATGTTGGTTACTGTCCCAACGCTCTAACCATCATGTTGGTTACTGTCCCAACGCTCTAACCATCATGTTGGTTACTGTCCCAACGCTCTAACCATCATGTTGGTTACTGTCCCAACGCTCTAACCATCATGTTGGTTACTGTCCCAACGCTCTAACCATCATGTTGGTTACTGTCCCAACGCTCTAACCATCATGTTGGTTACTGTCCCAACGCTCTAACCATCATGTTGGTTACTGTCCCAACGCTCTAACCATCATGTTGGTTACTGTCCCAACGCTCTAACCATCATGTTGGTTACTGTCCCAATGCTCTAACCATCATGTTGGTTACTGTCCCAACGTTCTAACCATCATGTTGGTTACTGTCCCAACGCTCTAACCATCATGTTGGTTACTGTCCCAACGCTCTAACCATCATGTTGGTTACTGTCCCAATGCTCTAACCATCATGTTGGTTACTGTCCCAATGCTCTAACCATCATGTTGGTTACTGTCCCAATGCTCTAACCATCATGTTGGTTACTGTCCCAATGCTCTAACCATCATGTTGGTTACTGTCCCAACGCTCTAACCATCATGTTGGTTACTGTCCCAACGCTCTAACCATCATGTTGGTTACTGTCCCAATGCTCTAACCATCATGTTGGTTACTGTCCCAATGCTCTAACCATCATGTTGGATACTGTCCCAACGCTCTAACCATCATGTTGGTTACTGTCCCAACGCTCTAACCATCATGTTGGTTACTGTCCCAACGCTCTAACCATCATGTTGGTTACTGTCCCAACGCTCTAACCATCATGTTGGTTACTGTCCCAACCATCATGTTGGTTACCGTCCCAATGCTCTAACCATCATGTTGGTTACTGTCCCAACGCTCTAACCATCATGTTGGTTACTGTCCCAACGCTCTAACCATCATGTTGGTTACTGTCCCAACGCTCTAACCATCATGTTGGTTACTGTCCCAACGCTCTAACCATCATGTTGGTTACTGTCCCAACGCTCTAACCATCATGTTGGTTACTGTCCCAACGCTCTAACCATCATGTTGGTTACTGTCCCAACGCTCTAACCATCATGTTGGTTACTGTCCCAACGCTCTAACCATCATGTTGGTCAACGTGTCAGATGTCAGTTGAAAACATTGTATTTCCAATTAGTTCCACAAAACTTTTTAAAGTTAAGATGCACAAATAATCCTTTCTAGATGAATGAACCTATGAGAGAAAGTTTTCTCAAGTTGAAGTGAAGTTTGGGCCAGCTACAACTATGCAAGTTGAAGTGAAGTTTGGGCCAGCTACAACTATGCAAGTTGAAGTGAAGTTTGGGCCAGCTACAACTATGCAAGTTGGAGTGAAGTTTGGGCCAGCTACAACTATGCAAGTTGGAGTGAAGTTTGGGCCAGCTACAACTATGCAAGTTGGAGTGAAGTTTGGGCCAGCTACAACTATGCAAGTTGGAGTGAAGTTTGGGCCAGCTACAACTATGCAAGTTGAAGTGAAGTTTGGGCCAGCTACAACTATGCAAGTTGAAGTGAAGTTTGGGCCAGCTACAACTATGCAAGTTGAAGTGAAGTTGGGGCCAGCTACAACTATGCAAGTTGGAGTGAAGTTTGGGCCAGCTACAACTATGCAAGTTGGAGTGAAGTTTGGGCCAGCTACAACTATGCAAGTTGGAGTGAAGTTTGGGCCAGCTACAACTATGCAAGTTGGAGTGAAGTTTGGGCCAGCTACAACTATGCAAGTTGAAGTGAAGTTTGGGCCAGCTACAACTATGCAAGTTGAAGTGAAGTTTGGGCCAGCTACAACTATGCAAGTTGAAGTGAAGTTGGGGCCAGCTACAACTATGCAAGTTGGAGTGAAGTTTGGGCCAGCTACAACTATGCAAGTTGGAGTGAAGTTTGGGCCAGCTACAACTATGCAAGTCCAGGTAACACTTCGACTGAAAAGTTGAGTCAACTAAAAGAAAACAGGCTGTGTAACCAGTTAGTTAATAATAACGAGTTGTAACAGCTATAAAACTACATAAAACAGATCAAGGCCATGTGTAATGCCTAGGCTACAGAGGGCTACAGCCCGGGCCGTTCTGCTCAGGTCTCCACTCAAGGCCATGTGTAATGCCTAGGCTACAGAGGGCTACAGCAGCAGGGGGCCGTTCTGCTCAGGTCTCCACTCAAGGCCATGTGTAATGCCTAGGCTACAGAGGGCTACAGCAGGGGGCCGTTCTGCTCAGGTCTCCACTCAAGGCCATGTGTTATGCCTAGGCTACAGAGGGCTACAGCAGGGGGCCGTTCTGCTCAGGTCTCCACTCAAGGCCATGTGTTATGCCTAGGCTACAGAGGGCTACAGCAGGGGGCCGTTCTGCTCAGGTCTCCACTCAAGGCCATGTGTTATGCCTAGGCTACAGAGGGCTACAGCAGGGGGCCGTTCTGCTCAGGTCTCCACTCAAGGCCATGTGTAATGCCTAGGCTACAGAGGGCTACAGCAGGGGGCCGTTCTGCTCAGGTCTCCACTCAAGGCCATGTGTAATGCCTAGGCTACAGAGGGCTACAGCAGCAGGGGGCCGTTCTGCTCAGGTCTCCACTCAAGGCCATGTGTAATGCCTAGGCTACAGAGGGCTACAGCAGGGGGCCGTTCTGCTCAGGTCTCCACTCAAGGCCATGTGTAATGCCTAGGCTACAGAGGGCTACAGCAGGGGGCCGTTCTGCTCAGGTCTCCACTCAAGGCCATGTGTAATGCCTAGGCTACAGAGGGCTACAGCAGGGGGCCGTTCTGCTCAGGTCTCCACTCAAGGCCATGTGTTATGCCTAGGCTACAGAGGGCTACAGCAGGGGGCCGTTCTGCTCAGGTCTCCACTCAAGGCCATGTGTTATGCCTAGGCTACAGAGGGCTACAGCAGGGGGCCGTTCTGCTCAGGTCTCCACTCAAGGCCATGTGTTATGCCTAGGCTACAGAGGGCTACAGCCGGGGCCGTTCTGCTCAGGTCTCCACTCAAGGCCATGTGTAATGCCTAGGCTACAGAGGGCTACAGCAGGGGGCCGTTCTGCTCAGGTCTCCACTCAAGGCCATGTGTAATGCCTAGGCTACAGAGGGCTACAGCAGGGGGCCGTTCTGCTCAGGTCTCCACTCAAGGCCATGTGTTATGCCTAGGCTACAGAGGGCTACAGCAGCAGGGGGCCGTTCTGCTCAGGTCTCCACTCAAGGCCATGTGTTATGCCTAGGCTACAGAGGGCTACAGCAGGGGGCCGTTCTGCTCAGGTCTCCACTCAAGGCCATGTGTTATGCCTAGGCTACAGAGGGCTACAGCAGGGGGCCGTTCTGCTCAGGTCTCCACTCAAGGCCATGTGTAATGCCTAGGCTACAGAGGGCTACAGCAGCAGGGGGCCGTTCTGCTCAGGTCTCCACTCAAGGCCATGTGTAATGCCTAGGCTACAGAGGGCTACAGCCCGGGCCGTTCTGCTCAGGTCTCCACTCAAGGCCATGTGTAATGCCTAGGCTACAGAGGGCTACAGCCGGGGCCGTTCTGCTCAGGTCTCCACTCAAGGCCATGTGTTATGCCTAGGCTACAGAGGGCTACAAGCGGGGGCCGTTCTGCTCAGGTCTCCACTCAAGGCCATGTGTAATGCCTAGGCTACAGAGGGCTACAGCAGCAGGGGGACGTTCTGCTCAGGTCTCCACTCAAGGCCATGTGTAATGCCTAGGCTACAGAGGGCTACAGCGGGGGCCGTTCTGCTCAGGTCTCCACTCAAGGCCATGTGTAATGCCTAGGCTACAGAGGGCTACAGCAGCAGGGGGGCGTTCTGCTCAGGTCTCCACTCAAGGCCATGTGTAATGCCTAGGCTACAGAGGGCTACAGCCGGGGCAGTTCTGCTCAGGTCTCCACTCAAGGCCATGTGTTATGCCTAGGCTACAGAGGGCTACAGCAGCAGGGGGCCGTTCTGCTCAGGTCTCCACTCAAGGCTCTGCAGGTTGCTGGGACGGAAGAGGGAAACGTCATGCGTTTGTCTCCTCTAAACTAATCTAAACTAATCACAGAAACATTCCTGTTCTGCATGACCTGGTGGTAATCGTGTGGCTCTGAGGTGTTGTCCATGCTGACCACCGCATCACTAGACCACAGGCAATAGTAGACTACCGGCTGCTCTAATCGGTAGGGGCCTTATCCAAGGGAAGCAAACTGTAGGGAACCTAACCTCAGTGTATAGGACCTAGCTAGAGGAAGATAACTGTAGGGAACCTAACCTCAGTGTATAGGACCTAGCTAGAGGAAGATAACTGTAGGGAACCTAACCTCAGTGTATAGGACCTAGCTAGGGGAAGATAACTGTAGGGAACCTAACCTCAGTGTATAGGACCTAGCTAGGGGAAGATAACTGTAGGGAACCTAACCTCAGTGTATAGGACCTAGCTAGGGGAAGATAACTGTAGGGAACCTAACCTCAGTGTATAGGACCTAGCTAGAGGAAGATAACTGTAGGGAACCTAACCTCAGTGTATAGGACCTAGCTAACTGTAGGGAACCTAACCTCAGTGTATAGGACCTAGCTAGAGGAAGATAACTGTAGGAACCTAACCTCAGTGTATAGGACCTAGCTAACTGTAGGGAACCTAACCTCAGTGTATAGGACCTAGCTAGGGGAAGCAAACTGTAGGGACCTAACCTCAGTGGATAGGACCTAGCTAGGGGAAGATAACTGTAGGGACCTAACCTCAGTGGATAGGACCTAGCTAGGGGAAGATAACTGTAGGGAACCTAACCTCAGTGTATAGGACCTAGCTAGGGGAAGATAACTGTAGGGAACCTAACCTCAGTGTATAGGACCTAGCTAGGGGAAGATAACTGTGGGGAACCTAACCTCAGTGTATAGGACCTAGCTAGGGGAAGCAAACTGTAGGGACCTAACCTCAGTGTATAGGACCTAGCTAGGGGAAGATAACTGTAGGGAACCTAACCTCAGTGTATAGGACCTAGCTAGGGGAAGATAACTGTAGGGAACCTAACCTCAGTATATAGGACCTAGCTAGGGGAAGATAACTGTAGGGAACCTAACCTCAGTGTATAGGACCTAGCTAGGGGAAGATAACTGTAGGGAACCTAACCTCAGTGTATAGGACCTAGCTAGGGAAAGATAACTGTAGGGAACCTAACCTCAGTGTATAGGACCTAGCTAGGGGAAGATAACTGTAGGGAACCTAACCTCAGTGTATAGGACCTAGCTAGGGGAAGATAACTGTAGGGAACCTAACCTCAGTGTATAGGACCTAGCTAGGGGAAGATAACTGTAGGGAACCTAACCTCAGTGTATAGGACGTAGCTAGGGGAAGATAACTGTAGGGAACCTAACCTCAGTGTATAGGACCTAGCTAGGGGAAGATAACTGTAGGGAACCTAACCTCAGTGTATAGGACCTAGCTAGAGGAAGATAACTGTAGGGAACCTAACCTCAGTGTATAGGACCTAGCTAACTGTAGGGAACGTAACCTCAGTGTATAGGACCTAGCTAGAGGAAGATAACTGTAGGGAACCTAACCTCAGTGTATAGGACCTAGCTAACTGTAGGGAACCTAACCTCAGTGTATAGGACCTAGCTAGGGGAAGCAAACTGTAGGGACCTAACCTCAGTGGATAGGACCTAGCTAGGGGAAGATAACTGTAGGGACCTAACCTCAGTGGATAGGGCGTAGCTAGGGGAAGATAACTGTAGGGAACCTAACCTCAGTGTATAGGACCTAGCTAGGGAAAGATAACTGTAGGGAACCTAACCTCAGTGTATAGGACCTAGCTAGGGGAAGATAACTGTAGGGAACCTAACCTCAGTGTATAGGACCTAGCTAGGGGAAGATAACTGTAGGGAACCTAACCTCAGTGTATAGGACCTAGCTAGGGGAAGATAACTGTAGGGAACCTAACCTCAGTGTATAGGACCTAGCTAGGGGAAGATAACTGTAGGGAACCTAACCTCAGTGTATAGGACCTAGCTAGGGGAAGATAACTGTAGGGAACCTAACCTCAGTGTATAGGACCTAGCTAGGGGAAGCAAACTGTAGGGACCTAACCTCAGTGTATAGGACCTAGCTAGGGGAAGATAACTGTAGGGAACCTAACCTCAGTGTATAGGACCTAGCTAGGGGAAGATAACTGTAGGGAACCTAACCTCAGTGTATAGGACCTAGCTAGGGGAAGATAACTGTAGGGAACCTAACCTCAGTGTATAGGACCTAGCTAGGGGAAGATAACTGTAGGGAACCTAACCTCAGTGTATAGGACCTAGCTAGAGGAAGATAACTGTAGGGAACCTAACCTCAGTGTATAGGACCTAGCTAACTGTAGGGAACGTAACCTCAGTGTATAGGACCTAGCTAGAGGAAGATAACTGTAGGGAACCTAACCTCAGTGTATAGGACCTAGCTAACTGTAGGGAACCTAACCTCAGTGTATAGGACCTAGCTAGGGGAAGCAAACTGTAGGGACCTAACCTCAGTGGATAGGACCTAGCTAGGGGAAGATAACTGTAGGGACCTAACCTCAGTGGATAGGGCGTAGCTAGGGGAAGATAACTGTAGGGAACCTAACCTCAGTGTATAGGACCTAGCTAGGGAAAGATAACTGTAGGGAACCTAACCTCAGTGTATAGGACCTAGCTAGGGGAAGATAACTGTAGGGAACCTAACCTCAGTGTATAGGACCTAGCTAGGGGAAGATAACTGTAGGGAACCTAACCTCAGTGTATAGGACCTAGCTAGGGGAAGATAACTGTAGGGAACCTAACCTCAGTGTATAGGACCTAGCTAGGTGAAGATAACTGTAGGGAACCTAACCTCAGTGTATAGGACCTAGCTAGGGGAAGATAACTGTAGGGAACCTAACCTCAGTGTATAGGACCTAGCTAGGGGAATCAAACTGTAGGGACCTAACCTCAGTGTATAGGACCTAGCTAGGGGAAGATAACTGTAGGGAACCTAACCTCAGTGTATAGGACCTAGCTAGGGGAAGATAACTGTAGGGAACCTAACCTCAGTCTATAGGACCTAGCTAGGGGAAGATAACTGTAGGGAACCTAACCTCAGTGTATAGGACCTAGCTAGGGGAAGCAAACTGTAGGGACCTAACCTCAGTGTATAGGACCTAGCTAGGGGAAGATAACTGTAGGGAACCTAACCTCAGTGTATAGGACCTAGCTAGGGGAAGATAACTGTAGGGAACCTAACCTCAGTATATAGGACCTAGCTAGGGGAAGATAACTGTAGGGACCTAACCTCAGTGGATAGGACCTAGCTAGGGGAAGATAACTGTAGGGAACCTAACCTCAGTGTATAGGACCTAGCTAGGGGAAGATAACTGTAGGGAACCTAACCTCAGTGTATAGGACCTAGCTAGAGGAAGATAACTGTAGGGAACCTAACCTCAGTGTATAGGACCTAGCTAACTGTAGGGAACCTAACCTCAGTGTATAGGACCTAGCTAGGGGAAGCAAACTGTAGGGACCTAACCTCAGTGGATAGGACCTAGCTAGGGGAAGATAACTGTAGGGACCTAACCTCAGTGGATAGGGCGTAGCTAGGGGAAGATAACTGTAGGGAACCTAACCTCAGTGTATAGGACCTAGCTAGGGAAAGATAACTGTAGGGAACCTAACCTCAGTGTATAGGACCTAGCTAGGGGAAGATAACTGTAGGGAACCTAACCTCAGTGTATAGGACCTAGCTAGGGGAAGATAACTGTAGGGAACCTAACCTCAGTGTATAGGACCTAGCTAGGGGAAGATAACTGTAGGGAACCTAACCTCAGTGTATAGGACCTAGCTAGGGGAAGATAACTGTAGGGAACCTAACCTCAGTGTATAGGACCTAGCTAGGGGAAGATAACTGTAGGGAACCTAACCTCAGTGTATAGGACCTAGCTAGGGGAAGCAAACTGTAGGGACCTAACCTCAGTGTATAGGACCTAGCTAGGGGAAGATAACTGTAGGGAACCTAACCTCAGTGTATAGGACCTAGCTAGGGGAAGATAACTGTAGGGAACCTAACCTCAGTGTATAGGACCTAGCTAGGGGAAGATAACTGTAGGGAACCTAACCTCAGTGTATAGGACCTAGCTAGGGGAAGATAACTGTAGGGAACCTAACCTCAGTGTATAGGACCTAGCTAGAGGAAGATAACTGTAGGGAACCTAACCTCAGTGTATAGGACCTAGCTAACTGTAGGGAACGTAACCTCAGTGTATAGGACCTAGCTAGAGGAAGATAACTGTAGGGAACCTAACCTCAGTGTATAGGACCTAGCTAACTGTAGGGAACCTAACCTCAGTGTATAGGACCTAGCTAGGGGAAGCAAACTGTAGGGACCTAACCTCAGTGGATAGGACCTAGCTAGGGGAAGATAACTGTAGGGACCTAACCTCAGTGGATAGGGCGTAGCTAGGGGAAGATAACTGTAGGGAACCTAACCTCAGTGTATAGGACCTAGCTAGGGGAAGATAACTGTAGGGAACCTAACCTCAGTGTATAGGACCTAGCTAGGGGAATCAAACTGTAGGGACCTAACCTCAGTGTATAGGACCTAGCTAGGGGAAGATAACTGTAGGGAACCTAACCTCAGTGTATAGGACCTAGCTAGGGGAAGATAACTGTAGGGAACCTAACCTCAGTCTATAGGACCTAGCTAGGGGAAGATAACTGTAGGGAACCTAACCTCAGTGTATAGGACCTAGCTAGGGGAAGCAAACTGTAGGGACCTAACCTCAGTGTATAGGACCTAGCTAGGGGAAGATAACTGTAGGGAACCTAACCTCAGTGTATAGGACCTAGCTAGGGGAAGATAACTGTAGGGAACCTAACCTCAGTATATAGGACCTAGCTAGGGGAAGATAACTGTAGGGACCTAACCTCAGTGGATAGGACCTAGCTAGGGGAAGATAACTGTAGGGAACCTAACCTCAGTGTATAGGACCTAGCTAGGGGAAGATAACTGTAGGGAACCTAACCTCAGTGTATAGGACCTAGCTAGAGGAAGATAACTGTAGGGAACCTAACCTCAGTGTATAGGACCTAGCTAACTGTAGGGAACCTAACCTCAGTGTATAGGACCTAGCTAGGGGAAGCAAACTGTAGGGACCTAACCTCAATGGATAGGACCTAGCTAGGGGAAGATAACTGTAGGGACCTAACCTCAGTGGATAGGACCTAGCTAGGGGAAGATAACTGTAGGGAACCTAACCTCAGTGTATAGGACCTAGCTAGGGGAAGATAACTGTAGGGAACCTAACCTCAGTGTATAGGACCTAGCTAGAGGAAGATAACTGTAGGGAACCTAACCTCAGTGTATAGGACCTAGCTAACTGTAGGGAACCTAACCTCAGTGTATAGGACCTAGCTAGGGGAAGCAAACTGTAGGGACCTAACCTCAGTGGATAGGACCTAGCTAGGGGAAGATAACTGTAGGGACCTAACCTCAGTGGATAGGACCTAGCTAGGGGAAGATAACTGTAGGGAACCTAACCTCAGTGTATAGGACCTAGCTAGGGAAAGATAACTGTAGGGAACCTAACCTCACTGTATAGGACCTAGCTAGGGGAAGATAACTGTAGGGAACCTAACCTCAGTGTATAGGACCTAGCTAGGGGAAGCAAACTGTAGGGACCTAACCTCAGTGTATAGGACCTAGCTAGGGGAAGATAACTGTAGGGAACCTAACCTCAGTGTATAGGACGTAGCTAGGGGAAGATAACTGTAGGGAACCTAACCTCAGTGTATAGGACGTAGCTAGGGGAAGATAACTGTAGGGAACCTAACCTCAGTCTATAGGACCTAGCTAGGGGAAGATAACTGTAGGGAACCTAACCTCAGTGTATAGGACTTAGCTAGGGGAAGATAACTGTAGGGAACCTAACCTCAGTGTATAGGACCTAGCTAGGGGAAGATAACTGTAGGGAACCTAACCTCAGTGTATAGGACCTAGCTAGGGGAAGATAACTGTAGGGAACCTAACCTCAGTGTATAGGACCTAGCTAGAGGAAGATAACTGTAGGGAATCTAACCTCAGTGTATAGGACCTAGCTAACTGTAGGGAACCTAACCTCAGTGTATAGGACCTAGCTAGGGGAAGCAAACTGTAGGGACCTAACCTCAGTGGATAGGACCTAGCTAGGGGAAGATAACTGTAGGGACCTAACCTCAGTGGATAGGACCTAGCTAGGGGAAGATAACTGTAGGGAACCTAACCTCAGTGTATAGGACCTAGCTAGGGGAAGATAACTGTAGGGAACCTAACCTCAGTGTATAGGACCTAGCTAGAGGAAGATAACTGTAGGGAACCTAACCTCAGTGTATAGGACCTAGCTAACTGTAGGGAACCTAACCTCAGTGTATAGGACCTAGCTAGGGGAAGCAAACTGTAGGGACCTAACCTCAGTGGATAGGACCTAGCTAGGGGAAGATAACTGTAGGGACCTAACCTCAGTGGATAGGACCTAGCTAGGGGAAGATAACTGTAGGGAACCTAACCTCAGTGTATAGGACCTAGCTAGGGAAAGATAACTGTAGGGAACCTAACGTCAGTGTATAGGACCTAGCTAGGGGAAGATAACTGTAGGGAACCTAACCTCAGTGTATAGGACCTAGCTAGGGGAAGCAAACTGTAGGGACCTAACCTCAGTGTAAAGGACCTAGCTAGGGGAAGATAACTGTAGGGAACCTAACCTCAGTGTATAGGACCTAGCTAGGGGAAGATAACTGTAGGGAACCTAACCTCAGTATATAGGACCTAGCTAGGGGAAGATAACTGTAGGGAACCTAACCTCAGTGTATAGGACCTAGCTAGGGGAAGCAAACTGTAGGGACCTAACCTCAGTGTATAGGACCTAGCTAGGGGAAGATAACTGTAGGGAACCTAACCTCAGTGTATAGGACCTAGCTAGGGGAAGATAACTGTAGGGAACCTAACCTCAGTATATAGGACCTAGCTAGGGGAAGATAACTGTAGGGAACCTAACCTCAGTGTATAGGACCTAGCTAGGGGAAGATAACTGTAGGGAACCTAACCTCAGTGTATAGGACCTAGCTAGGGAAAGATAACTGTAGGGAACCTAACCTCAGTGTATAGGACCTAGCTAGGGGAAGATAACTGTAGGGAACCTAACCTCAGTGTATAGGACCTAGCTAGGGGAAGATAACTGTAGGGAACCTAACCTCAGTGTATAGGACCTAGCTAGGGGAAGATAACTGTAGGGAACCTAACCTCAGTGTATAGGACCTAGCTAGGGGAAGATAACTGTAGGGAACCTAACCTCAGTGTATAGGACGTAGCTAGGGGAAGATAACTGTAGGGAACCTAACCTCAGTGTATAGGACCTAGCTAGGGGAAGATAACTGTAGGGAACCTAACCTCAGTGTATAGGACCTAGCTAGAGGAAGATAACTGTAGGGAACCTAACCTCAGTGTATAGGACCTAGCTAACTGTAGGGAACGTAACCTCAGTGTATAGGACCTAGCTAGAGGAAGATAACTGTAGGGAACCTAACCTCAGTGTATAGGACCTAGCTAACTGTAGGGAACCTAACCTCAGTGTATAGGACCTAGCTAGGGGAAGCAAACTGTAGGGACCTAACCTCAGTGGATAGGACCTAGCTAGGGGAAGATAACTGTAGGGACCTAACCTCAGTGGATAGGGCGTAGCTAGGGGAAGATAACTGTAGGGAACCTAACCTCAGTGTATAGGACCTAGCTAGGGAAAGATAACTGTAGGGAACCTAACCTCAGTGTATAGGACCTAGCTAGGGGAAGATAACTGTAGGGAACCTAACCTCAGTGTATAGGACCTAGCTAGGGGAAGATAACTGTAGGGAACCTAACCTCAGTGTATAGGACCTAGCTAGGGGAAGATAACTGTAGGGAACCTAACCTCAGTGTATAGGACCTAGCTAGGGGAAGATAACTGTAGGGAACCTAACCTCAGTGTATAGGACCTAGCTAGGGGAAGATAACTGTAGGGAACCTAACCTCAGTGTATAGGACCTAGCTAGGGGAAGCAAACTGTAGGGACCTAACCTCAGTGTATAGGACCTAGCTAGGGGAAGATAACTGTAGGGAACCTAACCTCAGTGTATAGGACCTAGCTAGGGGAAGATAACTGTAGGGAACCTAACCTCAGTGTATAGGACCTAGCTAGGGGAAGATAACTGTAGGGAACCTAACCTCAGTGTATAGGACCTAGCTAGGGGAAGATAACTGTAGGGAACCTAACCTCAGTGTATAGGACCTAGCTAGAGGAAGATAACTGTAGGGAACCTAACCTCAGTGTATAGGACCTAGCTAACTGTAGGGAACGTAACCTCAGTGTATAGGACCTAGCTAGAGGAAGATAACTGTAGGGAACCTAACCTCAGTGTATAGGACCTAGCTAACTGTAGGGAACCTAACCTCAGTGTATAGGACCTAGCTAGGGGAAGCAAACTGTAGGGACCTAACCTCAGTGGATAGGACCTAGCTAGGGGAAGATAACTGTAGGGACCTAACCTCAGTGGATAGGACCTAGCTAGGGGAAGATAACTGTAGGGAACCTAACCTCAGTGTATAGGACCTAGCTAGAGGAAGATAACTGTAGGGAACCTAACCTCAGTGTATAGGACCTAGCTAACTGTAGGGAACGTAACCTCAGTGTATAGGACCTAGCTAGAGGAAGATAACTGTAGGGAACCTAACCTCAGTGTATAGGACCTAGCTAACTGTAGGGAACCTAACCTCAGTGTATAGGACCTAGCTAGGGGAAGCAAACTGTAGGGACCTAACCTCAGTGGATAGGACCTAGCTAGGGAAAGATAACTGTAGGGAACCTAACCTCAGTGTATAGGACCTAGCTAGGGGAAGATAACTGTAGGGAACCTAACCTCAGTGTATAGGACCTAGCTAGGGGAAGATAACTGTAGGGAACCTAACCTCAGTGTATAGGACCTAGCTAGGGGAAGATAACTGTAGGGAACCTAACCTCAGTGTATAGGACCTAGCTAGGTGAAGATAACTGTAGGGAACCTAACCTCAGTGTATAGGACCTAGCTAGGGGAAGATAACTGTAGGGAACCTAACCTCAGTGTATAGGACCTAGCTAGGGGAAGCAAACTGTAGGGACCTAACCTCAGTGTATAGGACCTAGCTAGGGGAAGATAACTGTAGGGAACCTAACCTCAGTGTATAGGACCTAGCTAGGGGAAGATAACTGTAGGGAACCTAACCTCAGTCTATAGGACCTAGCTAGGGGAAGATAACTGTAGGGAACCTAACCTCAGTGTATAGGACCTAGCTAGGGGAAGCAAACTGTAGGGACCTAACCTCAGTGTATAGGACCTAGCTAGGGGAAGATAACTGTAGGGAACCTAACCTCAGTGTATAGGACCTAGCTAGGGGAAGATAACTGTAGGGAACCTAACCTCAGTATATAGGACCTAGCTAGGGGAAGATAACTGTAGGGACCTAACCTCAGTGGATAGGACCTAGCTAGGGGAAGATAACTGTAGGGAACCTAACCTCAGTGTATAGGACCTAGCTAGGGGAAGATAACTGTAGGGAACCTAACCTCAGTGTATAGGACCTAGCTAGAGGAAGATAACTGTAGGGAACCTAACCTCAGTGTATAGGACCTAGCTAACTGTAGGGAACCTAACCTCAGTGTATAGGACCTAGCTAGGGGAAGCAAACTGTAGGGACCTAACCTCAATGGATAGGACCTAGCTAGGGGAAGATAACTGTAGGGACCTAACCTCAGTGGATAGGACCTAGCTAGGGGAAGATAACTGTAGGGAACCTAACCTCAGTGTATAGGACCTAGCTAGGGGAAGATAACTGTAGGGAACCTAACCTCAGTGTATAGGACCTAGCTAGAGGAAGATAACTGTAGGGAACCTAACCTCAGTGTATAGGACCTAGCTAACTGTAGGGAACCTAACCTCAGTGTATAGGACCTAGCTAGGGGAAGCAAACTGTAGGGACCTAACCTCAGTGGATAGGACCTAGCTAGGGGAAGATAACTGTAGGGACCTAACCTCAGTGGATAGGACCTAGCTAGGGGAAGATAACTGTAGGGAACCTAACCTCAGTGTATAGGACCTAGCTAGGGAAAGATAACTGTAGGGAACCTAACCTCACTGTATAGGACCTAGCTAGGGGAAGATAACTGTAGGGAACCTAACCTCAGTGTATAGGACCTAGCTAGGGGAAGCAAACTGTAGGGACCTAACCTCAGTGTATAGGACCTAGCTAGGGGAAGATAACTGTAGGGAACCTAACCTCAGTGTATAGGACCTAGCTAGGGGAAGATAACTGTAGGGAACCTAACCTCAGTGTATAGGACCTAGCTAGGGGAAGATAACTGTAGGGAACCTAACCTCAGTCTATAGGACCTAGCTAAGGGAAGATAACTGTAGGGAACCTAACCTCAGTGTATAGGACCTAGCTAGGGGAAGATAACTGTAGGGAACCTAACCTCAGTGTATAGGACCTAGCTAGGGGAAGATAACTGTAGGGAACCTAACCTCAGTGTATAGGACATAGCTAGGGGAAGATAACTGTAGGGAACCTAACCTCAGTCTATAGGACCTAGCTAGGGGAAGATAACTGTAGGGAACCTAACCTCAGTGTATAGGACTTAGCTAGGGGAAGATAACTGTAGGGAACCTAACCTCAGTGTATAGGACGTAGCTAGGGGAAGATAACTGTAGGGAACCTAACCTCAGTGTATAGGACCTAGCTAGGGGAAGATAACTGTAGGGAACCTAACCTCAGTGTATAGGACCTAGCTAGAGGAAGATAACTGTAGGGAACCTAACCTCAGTGTATAGAACCTAGCTAACTGTAGGGAACGTAACCTCAGTGTATAGGACCTAGCTAGAGGAAGATAACTGTAGGGAACCTAACCTCAGTGTATAGGACCTAGCTAACTGTAGGGAACCTAACCTCAGTGTATAGGACCTAGCTAGGGGAAGCAAACTGTAGGGACCTAACCTCAGTGGATAGGACCTAGCTAGGGGAAGATAACTGTAGGGACCTAACCTCAGTGGATAGGACCTAGCTAGGGGAAGATAACTGTAGGGAACCTAACCTCAGTGTATAGGACCTAGCTAGGGGAAGATAACTGTAGGGAACCTAACCTCAGTGTATAGGACCTAGCTAGAGGAAGATAACTGTAGGGAACCTAACCTCAGTGTATAGGACCTAGCTAACTGTAGGGAACCTAACCTCAGTGTATAGGACCTAGCTAGGGGAAGCAAACTGTAGGGACCTAACCTCAGTGGATAGGACCTAGCTAGGGGAAGATAACTGTAGGGACCTAACCTCAGTGGATAGGACCTAGCTAGGGGAAGATAACTGTAGGGAACCTAACGTCAGTGTATAGGACCTAGCTAGGGGAAGATAACTGTAGGGAACCTAACCTCAGTGTATAGGACCTAGCTAGGGGAAGCAAACTGTAGGGACCTAACCTCAGTGTAAAGGACCTAGCTAGGGGAAGATAACTGTAGGGAACCTAACCTCAGTGTATAGGACCTAGCTAGGGGAAGATAACTGTAGGGAACCTAACCTCAGTATATAGGACCTAGCTAGGGGAAGATAACTGTAGGGAACCTAACCTCAGTGTATAGGACCTAGCTAGGGGAAGATAACTGTAGGGAACCTAACCTCAGTGTATAGGACCTAGCTAGGGGAAGATAACTGTAGGGAACCTAACCTCAGTCTATAGGACCTAGCTAGGGGAAGATAACTGTAGGGAACCTAACCTCAGTCTATAGGACCTAGCTAAGGGAAGATAACTGTAGGGAACCTAACCTCAGTGTATAGGACCTAGCTAGGGGAAGATAACTGTAGGGAACCTAACCTCAGTGTATAGGACCTAGCTAGGGGAAGATAACTGTAGGGAACCTAACCTCAGTGTATAGGACCTAGCTAGGGGAAGATAACTGTAGGGATCCTAACCTCAGTGTATAGGACCTAGCTAGGGGAAGATAACTGTAGGGAACATAACCTCAGTGTATAGGCCCTAGCTAGGTGAAGATAACTGTAGGGAACCTAACCTCAGTGTATAGGCCCTAGCTAGGGGAAGATAACTGTAGGGAACCTAACCTCAGTGTATAGGCCCTAGCTAGGGGAAGATAACTGTAGGGAACCTAACCTCAGTGTATAGGCCCTATTTAGGGGAAACACCATTTAACCCCGCTGAATCAGATAGGAGAGGACCTAGCCGGAACCATTTAACCCCTCTGAATCAGATAGGAGAGGACCTAGCCAGAACCATTTAACCCCTCTGAATCAGAGAGGAGAGGACCTAGCCAGAACCATTTAACCCCTCTGAATCAGATAGGAGAGGACCTAGCCAGAACCATTTAACCCCTCTGAATCAGAGAGGAGAGGACCTAGCCAGGACCATTTAACCTCTCTGAATCAGAGAGGAGAGGACCTAGCCAGAACCATTTAACCCCTCTGAATCACATAGGAGAGGACCTAGCCAGAACCATTTAACCCCTCTGAATCAGAGAGGAGAGGACCTAGCCAGAACCATTTAACCCCTCTGAATCAGATTGGAGAGGACCTAGCCAGAACCATTTAACCCCTCTGAATCAGAGAGGAGAGGACCTAGCCAGAACCATTTAACCCCTCTGAATCAGATAGGAGAGGACCTAGCCAGAACCATTTAACCCCTCTGAATCAGATAGGAGAGGACCTAGCCAGAACCATTTAACCCCTCTGAATCAGATAGGAGAGGACCTAGCCAGGAGAAACACCATTTAACCCCTCTGAATCAGAGAGGAGAGGACCTAGCCAGAACCATTTAACCCCTCTGAATCAGAGAGGAGAGGACCTAGGCAGAACCATTTAACCCCTCTGAATCAGAGAGGAGAGGACCTAGCCAGAACCATTTAACCCCTCTGAATCAGAGAGGAGAGGACCTAGCCAGGGGAATCACCATTCAACCCCTCTGAATCAGAGAGGAGAGGACCTAGCCAGAACCATTTAACCCCTCTGAATCAGAGAGGTGAGGACCTAGCCAGAACCATTTAACCCCTCTGAATCAGAGAGGTGAGGACCTAGCCAGGGGGAACACCATTTAACCCCTCTGAATCAGAGAGGAGAGGACCTAGCCAGGGGAAACACCATTTAACCCCTCTGAATGAGAGAGGTGAGGACCTAGCCAGGGGAAACACCATTTAACCCCTCTGAATCAGAGAGGTGAGGACCTAGCCAGAACCATTTAACCCCTCTGAATCAGAGAGGTGAGGACCTAGCCAGAACCATTTAACCCCTCTGAATCAGAGAGGTGAGGACCTAGCCAGGGGGAACACCATTTAACCCCTCTGAATCAGAGAGGAGAGGACCTAGCCAGGGGAAACACCATTTAACCCCTCTGAATGAGAGAGGTGAGGACCTAGCCAGGGGAAACACCATTTAACCCCTCTGAATGAGAGAGGTGAGGACCTAGCCAGGGGAAACACCATTTAACCCCTCTGAATCAGAGAGGTGAGGACCTAGCCAGAACCATTTAACCCCTCTGAATCAGAGAGGAGAGGACCTAGCCAGGGGAATCACCATTTAACCCCTCTGAATCAGAGAGGAGAGGACCTAGCCAGAACCATTTAACCCCTCTGAATCAGAGAGGTGAGGACCTAGCCAGGGGGAACACCATTTAACCCCTCTGAATCAGAGAGGAGAGGACCTAGCCAGAACCATTTAACCCCTCTGAATCAGAGAGGTGAGGACCTAGCCAGGGGGAACACCATTTAACCCCTCTGAATCAGAGAGGAGAGGACCTAGCCAGGGGATTTTTTTATTTATTTTTTATTTCACCTTTATTTAACCAGGTAGGCTAGTTGAGAACAAGTTCTCATTTGCAACTGCGACCTGGCCAAGATAAAGCATAGCAGTGTGAGCATACAACAAAGAGTTACACATGGAGTAAACAATTAACAAGTCAATAACACAGTAGAAACAAAGGGGGGGTCTATATACAATGTGTGCAAAAGGCATGAGGAGGTAGGCAAATAATTACAATTTTGCAGATTAACACTGAAGTGATAAAAGATCAGATGGTCATGTACAGGTAGAGATATTGGTGTGCAGAAGAGCAGAAAAGTAAATAAATAAAAACAGTATGGGGATGAGGTAGGAGAAAAGGGTGGGCTATTTACCAATAGACTATGTACAGCTGCAGCGATCGGTTAGCTGCTCAGATAGCTGATGTTTGAAGTTGGTGAGGGAGATAAAAGTCTCCAACTTCAGCGATTTTTGCAATTCGTTCCAGTCACAGGCAGCAGAGTACTGGAACGAAAGGCGGCCAAATGAGGTGTTGGCTTTAGGGATGATCAGTGAGATACACCTGCTGGAGCGCGTGCTACGGATGAGTGTTGCCATCGTGACCAGTGAGCTGAGATAAGGCGGAGCTTTACCTAGCATAGACTTGTAGATGACCTGGAGCCAGTGGGTCTGGCGACGAATATGTAGCGAGGGCCAGCCGACTAGAGCATACAAGTCGCAGTGGTGGGTGGTATAAGGTGCTTTAGTGACAAAACGGATGGCACTGTGATAGACTGCATCCAGTTTGCTGAGTAGAGTGTTGGAAGCCATTTTGTAGATGACATCGCCGAAGTCGAGGATCGGTAGGATAGTCAGTTTTACTAGGGTAAGCTTGGCGGCTTGAGTGAAGGAGGCTTTGTTGCGGAATAGAAAGCCGACTCTTGATTTGATTTTCGATTGGAGATGTTTGATATGAGTCTGGAAGGAGAGTTTGCAGTCTAGCCAGACACCTAGGTACTTATAGACGTCCACATATTCTAGGTCGGAACCATCCAGGGTGGTGATGCTAGTCGGGCATGCAGGTGCAGGCAGCGACCGGTTGAAAAGCATGCATTTGGTTTTACTAGCGTTTAAGAGCAGTTGGAGGCCACGGAAGGAGTGTTGTATGGCATTGAAGCTTGTTTGGAGGTTAGATAGCACAGTGTCCAAAGACGGGCCGAAAGTATATAGAATGGTGTCGTCTGCGTAGAGGTGGATCAGGGAATCGCCCGCAGCAAGAGCAACATCATTGATATACACAGAGAAAAGAGTCGGCCCGAGAATTGAACCCTGTGGCACCCCCATAGAGACTGCCAGAGGACTGGACAGCATGCCCTCCGATTTGACACACTGAACTCTGTCTGCAAAGTAATTGGTGAACCAGGCAAGGCAGTCATCCGAAAAACCGAGGCTACTGAGTCTGCCGATAAGAATATGGTGATTGACAGAGTCGAAAGCCTTGGCAAGGTCGATGAAGACGGCTGCACATTACTGTCTTTTATCGATGGCGGTTATGATGTCGTTTAGTACCTTGAGTGTGGCTGAGGTGCACCCATGACCGGCTCGGAAACCAGATTGCACAGCGGAGAAGGTACGGTGGGATTCGAGATGGTCAGTGACCTGTTTGTTGACTTGGCTTTCGAAGACCTTAGATAGGCAGGGCAGGATGGATATAGGTCTGTAACAGTTTGGGTCCAGGGTGTCTCCCCCTTTGAAGAGGGGGATGACTGCGGCAGCTTTCCAATCCTTGGGGATCTCAGACGAGATGAAAGAGAGGTTGAACAGGCTGGTAATAGGGGTTGCGACAATGGTGGCAGATAGTTTCAGAAATAGAGGGTCCAGATTGTCAAGCCCAGCTGATTTGTACGGGTCCAGGTTTTGCAGCTCTTTCAGAACATCTGCTATCTGGATTTGGGTAAAGGAGAACCTGGAGAGGCTTGGGCGAGGAGCTGCGGGGGGGGCGGAGCTGTTGGCAGAGGTTGAAGTAGCCAGGCGGAAGGCATGGCCAGCCGTTGAGAAATGCTTATTGAAGTTTTCGATAATCATGGATTTATCAGTGGTGACCGTGTTACCTAGCCTCAGTGCAGTGGGCAGCTGGGAGGAGGTGCTCTTGTTCTCCATGGACTTCACAGTGTCCCAGAACTTTTTGGAGTTGGAGCTACAGGATGCAAACTTCTGCCTGAAGAAGCTGGCCTTAGCTTTCCTGACTGACTGCGTGTATTGGTTCCGGACTTCCCTGAACAGTTGCATATCACGGGGACTATTCGATGCTATTGCAGTCCGCCACAGGATGTTTTTGTGCTGGTCGAGGGCAGTCAGGTCTGGGGTGAACCAAGGGCTGTATCTGTTCTTAGTTCTGCATTTTTTGAACGGAGCATGCTTATCTAAAATGGTGAGGAAGTTACTTTTAAAGAATGACCAGGCATCCTCAACTGACGGGATGAGGTCAATGTCCTTCCAGGATACCCGGGCCAGGTCGATTAGAAAGGCCTGCTCACAGAAGTGTTTTAGGGAGCGTTTGACAGTGATGAGTGGTGGTCGTTTGACTGCGGCTCCGTAGCGGATACAGGCAATGAGGCAGTGATCGCTGAGATCCTGGTTGAAGACAGCGGAGGTGTATTTGGAGGGCCAGTTGGTCAGGATGACGTCTATGTGGGTGCCCTTGTTTACAGAGTTAGGGTTGTACCTGGTGGGTTCCTTGATGATTTGTGTGAGATTGAGGGCATCTAGCTTAGATTGTAGGACTGGCGGGGTGTTAAGCATATCCCAGTTTAGGTCACCTAACAGAACAAACTCTGAAGCTAGATGGGGGGCGATCAATTCACAAATGGTGTCCAGGGCACAGCTGGGAGCTGAGGGGGGTCGGTAGCAGGCGGCAACCGTGAGAGACTTGTTTCTGGAGAGAGTAATTTTCAAAATTAGTAGTTCGAACTGTTTGGGTATGGACCTGGAAAGTATGACATTACTTTGCAGGCTATCTCTGCAGTAAACTGCAACTCCTCCCCCTTTGGCAGTTCTATCTTGACGGAAGATGTTATAGTTGGGTATGGAAATCTCTGAATTTTTGGTGGCCTTCCTGAGCCAGGATTCAGACACAGCAAGGACATCAGGGTTAGCAGAGTGTGCTAAAGCAGTGAGTAAGACAAACTTAGGGAGGAGGCTTCTGATGTTGACATGCATGAAACCAAGGCTTTTTCGAACACAGAAGTCAACAAATGAGGGTGCCTGGGGACATGCAGGGCCTGGGTTTACCTCCACATCACCCGCGGAACAGAGAAGGAGTAGTATGAGGGTGCGGCTAAAGGCTATCAAAACTGGTCGCCTAGAGCGTTGGGGACAGAGAATAAGAGGAGCAGGTTTCTGGGCATGGTAGAATATATTCAGGGCATAATGCGCAGACAGGGGTATGGTGGGGTGCGGGTACAGCGGAGGTAAGCCCAGGCACTGGGTGATGATGAGAGAGGTTGTATCTCTGGACATGCTGGTAGTAATGGGTGAGGTCACCGCATGTGTGGGAGGTGGGACAAAGGAGTTATCAGGGGTATGAAGAGTGGAACTAGGGGCTCCATTGTGAACTAAAACAATGATAACTAACCTGAACAACAGTATACAAGGCATATTGACATTTGAGAGAGACATACAGCGAGGCATACAGTAATCACAGGTGTTGAATTGGGAAAGCTAGCTAAAACAGTAGGTGAGACAACAGCTAATCAGCTAGCACAACAACAGCAGGTAAAATGGCGTAGACTAGGCAACGGGGCCAACAGATAAAACAAACAAGCAGAATGGAGTACCGTGATTTATGGACAGTCCAGCGTGCATCAGCTATGTAGCCAAGATATCACCATTTAACCATTTAACCCCTCTGAATCAGAGAGGTGAGGACCTAGCCAGGGGAAACACCATTTAACCCCTCTGAATCAGAGAAGTGAGGACCTAGCCAGAACCATTTAATCCCTCTGAATCAGAGAGGAGAGGACCTAGCCAGAACCATTTAACCCCTCTGAATCAGATAGGAGAGGACCTAGCCAGGGGAAACACCATTTAACCCCTCTGAATCAGAGAGGTGAGGACCTAGCCAGGGGAACCACCATTTAACCCCTCTGACTCAGAGAGGTGAGGACCTAGCCAGAATCATTTAACCCCTCTGAATCAGAGAGGTGAGGACCTAGCCAGAACCATTTAACCCCTCTGAATCAGAGAGGTGAGGACCTAGCCAGAACCATTTAACCCCTCTGAATCAGAGAGGAGAGGACCTAGCCAGAACCATTTAACCCCTCTGAATCAGAGAGGAGAGGACCTAGCCAGGGGGAACACCATTTAACCCCTCTGAATCAGAGAGGAGAGGACCTAGCCAGAACCATTTAACCCCTCTGAATAGGAGAGGAGAGGACCTAGCCAGGGGAAACACCATTTAACCCCTCTGAATCAGAGAGGAGAGGACCTAGCCAGAACCATTTAACCCTTCTGAATAGGAGAGGAGAGGACCTAGCCAGGGGGAACACCATTTAACCCCTCTGAATCAGAGAGGAGAGGACCTAGCCAGAACCATTTAACCCCTCTGAATCAAGAGGAGAGGACCTAGCCAGAACCATTTAACCCCTCTGAATCAGAGAGGAGAGGACCTAGCCAGGAGAAACACCATTTAACCCCTCTGAATCAGAGAGGAGAGGACCTAGCCAGAACCATTTAACCCCTCTGAATCCGAGAGGAGAGGACCTAGCCAGGAGAAACACCATTTAACCCCTCTGAATCAGAGAGGAGAGGACCTAGCCAGAACCATTTAACCCCTCTGAATCAGAGAGGAGAGGACCTAGCCAGGAGAAACACCATTTAACCCCTCTGAATCAGAGAGGAGAGGACCTAGCCAGGGGAAACACCATTTAACCCCTCTGAATCAGAGAGGAGAGGACCTAGCCAGAACCATTTAACCCCTCTGAATCAGATAGGAGAGGACCTAGCCAGGGGAAACACCATTTAACCCCTCTGAATCAGAGAGGTGAGGACCTAGCCAGGAGAAACACCATTTAACCCCTCTGAATCAGAGAGGAGAGGACCTAGCCAGAACCATTTAACCCCTCTGAATCAGATAGGAGAGGACCTAGCCAGGGGAAACACCATTTAACCCCTCTGAATCAGAGAGGTGAGGACCTAGCCAGGAGAAACACCATTTAACCCCTCTGAATCAGAGAGGAGAGGACCTAGCCAGAACCATTTAACCCCTCTGAATCAGGGAGGAGAGGACCTAGCCAGAACCATTTAACCCCTCTGAATCAGGGAGGAGAGGACCTAGCCAGAACCATTTAACCCCTCTGAATCAGGGAGGAGACACACACACACACACACACACACACACACACAAAGTGTGACTGTGGAGTCTGGAAAGGCCCTTCAGGCACATCTAGGACAGCTCAGAGAGGAAAAGACCCCTAATAGTTGACTAATCTCCTATTAGTGTGGGAAACTGAACCACCGCTGGAGGTGCCTGGAGAACGTTCTAGGGTGTTCAGAGGGCTGCTGGGGACGCTGGGTACAGGGAAGGTTCAAGCTAACATCCTCTGATGTACACTGACTACCGAATGACTTCAGGAGAAAATAAGACTTATTTTGTGTTTGTACAAAACAGCCCTACGGGGCAAAAACAGCCCTATGGGGCAAAGATTAAAGAGTCCATCTATGAATTATTTGTCATGGTCTGCTTTAAAAAATATATATATATTATTAGTAATTTAGAAAGAATGAAAACTGTGATAAAACATGGTGAAGGACTGCATGTAAAACCAGTCATTACAACAGTGGAAACACATGTGACTGTGTCCTGACACTTCAGTTGTTGGGTAGAGTCTCCCTCTACTGACCACTATATGGTGGATCAACCTGAAGGTATACAGGTTCACCCTGAAGGGGCTTTATGAAGGTATACAGGTTCATCTCTGACTATACGGTGGTCTCTCACCCTGAAGGTATACAGGTTCATCTCTGACTACACGATGGTCTCTCTGCTGTGTCTCACCCTGAAGGGGCTTTATGAAGGTATGAATGTTGCCCATCCTTACCACCAGGGGGCAACCCACCAGGAAGTCATCCTTACCACCAGGGGGCAACCCACCAGGAAGTCATCCTTACCACCTGGGGGCGGCCCAACAGGAAGTCATCCTTACTACCTGGGGGCGGCCCACCAGGAAGTCATTTTTACCACCAGGGGTTAACCCACCAGGAAGTCATCCTTACCACCAGGGGGCAACCCACCAGGAAGTCATCCTTACCACCTGGGGGCGGCCCAACAGGAAGTCATCCTTACCACCAGGGGGCGGCCCAACAGGAAGTCATCCTTACCACCTGGGGGCGGCACAACAGGAAGTCATCCTTACCACCAGGGGCGGCCCAACAGGAAGTCATCCTTACCACCAGGAAGTCATCCTTACTACCTGGGGGCGGCCCACCAGGAAGTCATTTTTACCACCAGGGGTTAACCCACCAGGAAGTTATCCTTACCACCATTGGGCGGCCCAACAGGAAGTCCAGGATTCAAGTATGTCTGAAATGGCACCCTATTCCCTATATAGCACACTACTTTTGACCTGAGTCCTATGAGCCCTGGTCCAAAGTAATGCACTATACACTGAGTACAAAATTAGAAGCATCATCAGAACCATCTTCCTATGGTTCTGATGCTAGCCTTAAGGAGAGTGGACCTACTCTCTACTGGTTCTGATGCTAGTCTTGAGGAGAGTGGACCTACTCTCTACTGGTTCTGATGCTAGCCTTGAGGAGAGTGGACCTACTCTCTACTGGTTCTGATGCTAGTCTTGAGGAGAGTGGACCTACTCTCTACTGGTTCTGATGCTAGCCTTGAGGAGAGTGGACCTACTCTCTACTGGTTCTGATGCTAGTCTTGAGGAGAGTGGACCTACTCTCTACTGGTTCTGATGCTAGCCGTGAGGAGAGTGGACCTACTCTCTACTGGTTCTGATGCTAGTCTTGAGGAGAGTGGTCCTACTCTCTACTGGTTCTGATGCTAGCCTTGAGGAGAGTGGACCTACTCTCTACTGGTTCTGATGCTATCCTTGAGGAGAGTGGACCTTCTCTCTACTGGTTCTGATGCTAGCCTTGAGGAGAGTGGACCTACTCTCTACTGGTTCTGATGCTAGCCTTGAGGAGAGTGAACCTACTCTCTACTGGTTCTGATGCTAGCCTTGAGGAGAGTGGACCTACTCTCTACTGGTTCTGATGCTAGCCTTGAGGAGAGTGGACCTACTCTCTACTGGTTCTGATGCTAGCCTTGAGGAGAGTGGACCTACTCTCCACTGGTTCTGATGCTAGCCTTGAGGAGAGTGGACCTACCCTCTACTGGTTCTGATGCTAGCCTTGAGGAGAGTGGAGCTACTCTCTACTGGTTCTGATGCTAGCCTAGAGGAGAGTGGACCTACTCTCTACTGGTTCTGATGCTAGTCTTGAGGAGAGTGGACCTACTCTCTACTGGTTCTGATGCTAGTATTGAGGAGAGTGGTCCTACTCTCTACTGGTTCTGATGCTAGCCTTGAGGAGAGTGGAGCTACTCTCTACTGGTTCTGATGCTAGCCTAGAGGAGAGTGGACCTACTCTCTACTGGTTCTGATGCTAGTCTTGAGGAGAGTGGACCTACTCTCTACTGGTTCTGATGCTAGTCTTGAGGAGAGTGGTCCTACTCTCTACTGGTTCTGATGCTAGCCTTGAGGAGAGTGGACCTACTCTCTATTGGTTCTGATGCTAGCCTTGAGGAGAGTGGACCTACTCTCTACTGGTTCTGATGCTAGCCTTGAGGAGAGTGGACCTACTGGTTCTGATGCTAGCCTAGAGGAGAGTGGACCTACTGGTTCTGATGCTAGCCTTGAGGAGAGTGGACCTACTGGTTCTGATGCTAGCCTTGAGGAGAGTGGACCTACTGGTTCTGAGGCTAGCCTTGAGGAGAGTGGACCTACTGGTTCTGATGCTAGCATAGAGGAGAGTGGACCTACTCTCTACTGGTTCTGATGCTAGCCTAGAGGAGAGTGGACCTACTCTCTACTGGTTCTGATGCTAGTCTTGAGGAGAGTGGACCTACTGGTTCTGATGCTAGCCTTGAGGAGAGTGGACCTACTGGTTCTGATGCTAGCCTAGAGGAGAGTGGACCTACTCTCTACTGGTTCTGATGCTAGCCTAGAGGAGAGTGGACCTACTCTCTACTGGTTCTGATGCTAGCCTAGAGGAGAGTGGACCTACTCTCTACTGGTTCTGATGCTAGCCTTGAGGAGAGTGGACCTACTCTCATCCAATACCAACTGGAATAAGAGGTCATCCATTACCAACTCTGGAATAAGAGGTCATCCAGTACCAACTCTGGAATAAGAGGTCATCCAATACCAACTGGAATAAGAGGTCATCCAGTACCAACTGGAATAAGAGGTCATCCAATACCAACTCTGGAATAAGTGGTCATCCAGTACCAACACTAGAATAAGAGGTCATCCAGTACCAACTCTGGAATAAGAGGTTATCCATTACCAACTGGAATAAGAGGCCATCCAGTACCAACTGGAATAAGAGGTGACCCAGTACCAACTGGAATAAGAGGTCATCCAATACCAACTGGAATAAGAGGTAATCCAGTACCAACTGGAATAAGAGGTAATGCAGTACCAACTGGAATAAGAGGTCATCCAATACCAACTGGAAAAAGAGGTCATCCAATACCAACTCTGGAGTAAGAGGTCATCCAATACCAACTGGAATAAGAGGTCATTCAGTACCAACTCTGGAATAAGAGGTCATCCAATACCAACTGGAAAAAGAGGTCATCCAATACCAACTCTGGAGTAAGAGGTCATCCAATACCAACTGGAATAAGAGGTCATTCAGTACCAACTCTGGAATAAGAGGTTATCCATTACCAACTGGAATAAGAGGTAATCCAGCACCAACTGGAATAAGAGGTCATCCAGTACCAACTCTGGAATAAGAGGTCATCCAGTACCAACTCTGGAATAAGAGGTTATCCAGTACCAACTCTGGATTAAGAGGCTATCCAGTACCAACTCTGGAATAAGAGGTTATCCAATACCAACTGGAATAAGAGGTAATCCAGTACCAACTCTGGAATAAGAGGTCATCCAGTACCAACTCTGGAATAAGAGGTTATCCAGTACCAACTCTGGATTAAGAGGCTATCCAGTACCAACTCTGGAATAAGAGGTTATCCAATACCAACTGGAATAAGAGGTAATCCAGTACCAACTGGAATAAGAGGTCACCCAGTACCAACTGGAATAAGAGGTCATCCAATACCATCTGGAATAAGAGGTCATCCAATACCAACTCTGGAATAAGAGGTTATCCAGTACCAACTCTGGAATAAGAGGTCATCCAATACCATCTGGAATAAGAGATCATCCAGTACCAATTCTGGAACAAGAGGTCATCCAGTTCCAACTCTAGAATAAGATGTCCTCCAATAAGAAACTCTGGAATAAGAGGTCATCCAATAAGAAACTCTGGAATAAGAGGTCATCCAGTACCAACTCTAGAATAAAAGGTCATCCAATAAGAAACTCTGGAATAAGAGGTCATCCAGTATCAATGCTGGAATAAGAGGTCATCCAGTACCAACTCTAGAATAAGAGGTCATCCAATAAGAAACTCTGGAATAAGAGGTTACCCAGTACCAACTGGAATAAGAGGTCATCCAACAAGAAACTCTGGAATAAGAGGTTGTGACGTAGAAGTCCGTCACTGGCCGCGGGCAGCATTTGGTTCTTTAACGCACACACATATTCATCACTCCTCCCTGCGCCATTATACCATAAGTTAACAATGTGGGTCGACACACAATTTAACTTCTGTCTTGGTGCATGCATTTCACACTTGTCAATGTTTATATTTGAGAGATACAATAATTATTATACTTATCAATGTTGTGGATGAGCGCATTGTTTGTTTGTTCTGTTCCTCTCTCTCCATCTCTGTAGCTTCTGGGTATGCTGGAAAAGGACCCGAGCTAAGGGAATTGGGTTGGCTTTATAGTGCCTGTCCCAAATGGCTCATTAATGCATATGGGCATATTGAAAGATATTATCAGTAGTGATGTAATGTTGTAAATGTTATGTTGTGATATTGTTTAAAACCGTGTTGCAATGTATATCCTTTAGTATGTTTAGTTCATGGAAAATGTAGGTTTGTATTGTTAATTGATTAATTAATTAGGGTTAATTGTTCTGAGGGGAGGGGCTAGCCCTACAAAAGGAGCCTCTCTCCAGTCTCTAAGGGGGATTTTTTGGATTGAGCTGTGGATGGGGCAGCATTGTTGTTAAGCTGTCCCATAAGGTAGACGTTGATGGCAGTACTGTTGTTTTCTGTTCCGGAATCACTTGTAAATAAACACCTTTGCACAGAAGAACTTTTGCGGTTCCGCCATCTTTTTATTTTTATAGAGGTTAGGATATCCAGTTTAGCCATCTGGCCTACTCTACGTGACATATGGTGGCAGTGGTGGGAAGGCGTACCGCAAATCAGTGAATTCCAACAAGAGAGGTAAAGGAATGCGTACAGGATTGCGTTCTCAGCAACAGCATCAACTGTCAGAAAAGGTACCTGAAGTTTAACCGGGGTGGAATACCATGGAATCGTCTGGTGAAGAAGAGGTCAAGTATGAGAAACTAGGAGCCCGACCGCGGGGCCAAAGACAACCAGAACTGGGTGAGCTGCTGACTGAAGGAGCAGTTGGGGGACCAGAACCACACCCAACCATGGTAACCCTTTTTCAGCAACTTTTCACCTGCCTTGAGAGGAGGGACGAAGACCTCAAGCAGGAGTTACGTGGCCTACACCAATCTATCCTCACAGCTCCCCACCAGGCGGAACTCGTCAGTGAGAGCCCAAGATTGGGTCTTCCAACACCAGGACGACAAAGGCTCGATGCAGCAGGGACTTCAACTCCACAGCAGGCACCCCAAGCAGTAATGAGGCCAGCACCAGGAGACCAGTCCAGCAGTGTTAACGTCCATCTTCCAGCATTCCTGAGGAAGGAGCCAAAGATGCCCTCATACCAGCAGGGGGAGGACATTGAAAACTACCTGCTGAGGTTTGAGCGCATGGCTAAGACGTGGCAGTGGCCTGAGGTAGAGTGGGCCTGCAGGCTTGTCCCATTGCTCACGGGCAAGGCCTTAGAGGCTTACACAGCAATGGATGAGGGGCTGGCCAATGTCTACAAGGGCTTGAAGGAAGCGCTGCTGGTGAAGTTTGACATCTCACCGGAAACCTACCGTCAACGCTTCAGAGCTGCATCAACGCCATCGGGTGAGTCGCCGACAGAGACGTACCACCGCCTCAAGGGTCTCTACCGACGATGGGTTCGACCGGGGGAGAAGACACAGGACGAAATCGGGGAGGTCATCATCCTCGAGCAACTTCTACAAGTTCTACCACACGACATTCGAACCTGGGTCCGAGAGCACGAGCCCAAGGACGGGCTTATGGCGGCCAAGCTTGCACTGCAGTATCTTAATGCACGTAAAGGGGGCCCACCACAACCTGCAGCACCCGCTCCAAGGAGTCTCAGAGACACAAGGGACATCAGAAACGCCAGAGATGGTGGAGGTAACTCTGGGGGTTATGTGTCTGGGAGGGAGGTAAGGGATCATGCAGTTCGCTCTGATGGGAGGGGTCTGACCTGTTTTTACTGCCGGCAGCAGGGGCACAAAGCTTCAATGTGTCCGCTACGTAAATCCAAGCTCTCAGGTTACTGTTATGTACCCAGAGAGGGGAATGGTGTTCAGAATAGACAGACTCAGGAAGGGTCATGCTTGGTACCTGTAAAAGTGAATGGTAAAAGTCTTACTGCAATGATTGACACCGGCAGTTCCCTGTCATTGATCAGAAAAGGTAATGTACCTGTTAATGACATTGATTATGGTCATCAGACACTGATCCAATGTGTCCATGGTGACCAGTCACAGCAGCCCACAGCTGAGCTCACAGTTGAGATTCAGGGTCAGAAATACCTCCTCAAAGTTGGGGTAATGGAGAAGCTACCTTTTGAGATGATTTTGGGGAGGGATGTGCCTGTACTCTCTGATCTGTTGGGAAGTGTGGGGGGTCAGCTATATGAGCAGTCAGTTTGCCAGTCTGATGTTCAGATGGCATGTTCAGTTGTCACTCGTGCCCAGGCCAAAGCTGGTTTACAACCTCTGCCTGACTTGTGTGATAGTCTGTGCGAGGGGGGAACCAAAGGGCCCAGAAAGTCACGCCGCCAGCGGCGTCTTGAGAAGTATGTGGGAACCCCTGTACCTGTTGCTGATGTGTCTGGGTTAGAGGTGCAATGGGATGTTCCACAAAATTTTGCTACACTGCAGAATTCTGATGCAACCTTGAAATGTTTGTTTGACAAGGCCTTAGCTGGGGACAGTCAATCTTCATGTGGGGGGATTTACACAGTAGACAACCACATACTCTACCTTGGGTCAGAGGCAGATAGCAGGAAGTTGGTGGTGCCATCTACCTGTAGACCACTTGTTCTCAACCTTGCACATACAGTTCCATGGGCAGGCCATCTAGGGCAACATAAGACCTATCTTAGGCTAGGCTCCCGTTTCTTTTGGCCCTCCATGTATACTGATGTACAAAAATACTGCAAATCATGCCAGAAAACCAGTGCTGTCCGTAGGTCTGAACGGGCTCCTCTATGTTCACTGCCAGTTATCTCTACCCCATTCAAGAGAATTGCAATGGACATTGTTGGACCCTTGGAGAAGAGTAGTGCAGGTTACAAGTATATATTGGTGATCTGTGACTATGCCACCCGGTTCCCAGAAGCCTTCCCACTCCGTTCCATAACCACTCCAAAGATAATCAGTGCTCTTGTTCAGCTCTTCTCTCGTGTAGGAATCCCAGATGAAATCCTGACGGACCAAGGGACAAACTTCACCTCGCGACTGATGGTTCAACTCCACCGACAGCTGGGCATTAAAGGCTTGAGGACTACTCCCTACCATCCCCAAACGGATGGGCTCGTAGAGAGATTCAATCAAACGCTCAAGAACATGCTGAGGAAGTTTGTGGCTGACACTGGTAAAGACTGGGATAAGTGGTTACCCTTTCTGCTTTTTGCTTACAGGGAGGTGCCTCAGGCATCGACAGGTTTCTCGCCATTCGAACTCCTCTATGGATGGCCAGTGCAAGGACCACTGGACCTGCTGAAGAAGTGCTGGGAAGGTTCCCCAGTAGCTACCTCAGGACAGGGGATTGTCCAGTATGTCCTCCAGATGCGAGACAGGTTGGAACGGTACCGAGAGGAAGCTAGAGCAAACCTTCAGCAAGCCCAGAAGGCCCAGAAGAGAGGCTATGACCAGCACGCTCGCCACAGAGAGTTTGAGCCAGGACAGAAAGTCCTGCTCCTCCTTCCCTCATCTACCAGCAAGCTCCTTGCGCAATGGCAAGGACCGTACCTAATCGGGAGGAGGATGGGCCCAGTGACCTACGAGGTGCTGCACCCGGACAAGGGTAAGAAGAAGCAAACCTACCATGTGAACCTTCTCAAGGCCTGGGAGGAGAAAGAGGAACTCTCCAAAGGAAAGTCCTTTCTGGTCCGCAGAGTAGAAGAGGATGAGTCGGATGGGGTCACAGAGGCATGGAAAGAACAAGCAGAAGTCATACTGGCTCACCTGGAAGAAGACAAGCAAGATGAGCTGAAGCAGCTGTTTGGCAAGTATCCGGCCCTCTTCAGTCAGACCAGGAAGAACCAAAGTCCTGGAACACGTCATTCGTTTGAAACCTGGCCAGAACCCTGTCCGCCAGCATCCTTACCGTGTGCCTGAGAGGCTGGTGGTAGCCCTCAAGGAAGAGGTCCACACCATGATAGAGATGGATGTTGTCGAGCCATCTTCAAGTGAATGGAGCAGCCCTATTGTCATTGTCCCAAAGAAGGATGGCTCTTTGCGCGTCTGCATGGACTTCCGTAAGGTGAATGCCATCTCCCAGTTTGATGCCTATCCCATGCCCCGCATTGATGACTTACTGGAGAGAATAGGTAGAGCTCATTACATCACCACATTGGATCTCTGCAAAGGGTACTGGCAGGTGCCCCTGGATGAACAATCCAAGGCCTACACTGCATTCCGGACGCCAATGGGCCTGTTCCAGTTCAAGGTCATGCCGTTTGGCCTTCATGGGGCCCCTGCGACTTTCCAGAGGCTGATGGACAAGGTCCTCCAGGACTGTGACGATTACTGTGCTGCTTACTTGGATGACGTGGTGATCTACAGCCACTCCTGGGAGGAGCACATACAGCATCTTAGCAGCGTCCTGGGGAAGATCCATGAAGCAGGCCTCACGCTTAACCTCCTGAAGTGTGAGTGGGCGAAACAGGAGACAAAGTACCTGGGTTACCAGCTGGGTAAGGGTGAAGTTCGGCCTCAGGTGGAGAAAGTGGAGTCCATCAGGAATAGCCCTCAACCCAGAACCAAGACACAGGTGAAGTCCTTCCTAGGTCTGGCAGGGTGGTACCGGAGATTCATTCCACAGTTTTCGACCATCGCTGTCCCTCTGACCAACCTCACTTCGAAGGGGGCCAGCAACCCTGTGAAGTGGACTGAGGAGTGTGAGGAAGCCTTCATGACACTGAAAAAACGACTGTGCTCATTCCCTGTTCTCCAGACCCCTGATTTTAAGAAGAGATTTCTCGTGCAGGTGGACGCTTCGGCTGTAGGAATTGGAGCTGTACTGGCCCAAGGGGAGCCAAGAGAAGAGCTTCCTGTGCTGTACCTGAGTCGGAAGCTGTTGCCCAGGGAAACCAGGTATTCTACAATCGAAAAGGAGTGCCTGGCTATAAAGTGGGCCTTAGATAGCCTCCGTTACTACCTTCTTGGGAGGGAATTTGACCTGCACACGGACCACAGAGCACTGACCTGGATCCAGACCATGAAGGACCGGAATTCTCGTGTGACCAGGTGGTATCTGGAGCTCCAGCCCTTCAGGT
Source organism: Oncorhynchus kisutch (assembly GCF_002021735.2). Classification (NCBI taxonomy): domain Eukaryota; kingdom Metazoa; phylum Chordata; class Actinopteri; order Salmoniformes; family Salmonidae; genus Oncorhynchus; species Oncorhynchus kisutch. The sequence goes on along the minus strand of NW_022265638.1, from coordinate 329,570 downwards.
TCTGTGTCCGTCACAAGGCAGGAAAAGAGAACGTTACTGCGGACTACCTATCAAGGCTCCCGAACATGGTCGCTTCAGGAGAGGAGGAAGGTAATGTGACGTAGAAGTCCGTCACTGGCCGCGGGCAGCATTTGGTTCTTTAACGCACACACATATTCATCACTCCTCCCTGCGCCATTATACCATAAGTTAACAATGTGGGTCGACACACAATTTAACTTCTGTCTTGGTGCATGCATTTCACACTTGTCAATGTTTATATTTGAGAGATACAATAATTATTATACTTATCAATGTTGTGGATGAGCGCATTGTTTGTTTGTTCTGTTCCTCTCTCTCCATCTCTGTAGCTTCTGGGTATGCTGGAAAAGGACCCGAGCTAAGGGAATTGGGTTGGCTTTATAGTGCCTGTCCCAAATGGCTCATTAATGCATATGGGCATATTGAAAGATATTATCAGTAGTGATGTAATGTTGTAAATGTTATGTTGTGATATTGTTTAAAACCGTGTTGCAATGTATATCCTTTAGTATGTTTAGTTCATGGAAAATGTAGGTTTGTATTGTTAATTGATTAATTAATTAGGGTTAATTGTTCTGAGGGGAGGGGCTAGCCCTACAAAAGGAGCCTCTCTCCAGTCTCTAAGGGGGATTTTTTGGATTGAGCTGTGGATGGGGCAGCATTGTTGTTAAGCTGTCCCATAAGGTAGACGTTGATGGCAGTACTGTTGTTTTCTGTTCCGGAATCACTTGTAAATAAACACCTTTGCACAGAAGAACTTTTGCGGTTCCGCCATCTTTTTATTTTTATAGAGGTTAGGATATCCAGTTTAGCCATCTGGCCTACTCTACGTGACAGAGGTCATCCAGTATCAACGCTGGAATAAGAGGTCATCCAGTACCAACTCTAGAATAAGAGGTCATCCAATAAGAAACTCTGGAATAAGAGGTCATCCAGTATCAACGCTGGAATAAGAGGTTATCCATTACCAACTGGAATAAGAGGCCATCCAGTACCAACTGGAATAAGAGGTCACCCAGTACCAACTGGAATAAGAGGTCATCCAATACCATCTGGAATAAGAGGTCATCCAATACCAACTCTGGAATAAGAGGTTATCCAGTACCAACTCTGGAATAAGCGGTCATCCAATACCATCTGGAATAAGAGATCATCCAGTACCAATTCTGGAACAAGAGGTCATCCAGTTCCAACTCTAGAATAAGATGTCCTCCAATAAGAAACTCTGGAATAAGAGGTCATCCAGTATCAACGCTGGAATAAGAGGTCATCCAGTACCAACTCTAGAATAAGAGGTCATCCAATAAGAAACTCTGGAATAAGAGGTCATCCAGTATCAACGCTGGAATAAGAGGTCACCCAGTACCAACTCTAGAATAAGAGGTCACCCAATAAGAAACTCTGGAATAAGAGGTTATCCAGTACCAACTGGAATAAGAGGTCATCCAACAAGAAACTCTGGAATAAGAGGTCATTCAGTACTAACTGGAATAAGAGGTCATCCAATAAGAAACTTTGTAATAAGAGGTTATCCAGTACCAACTCTAGAATAAGAGGTCATCCAATAAGAAACTCTGGAATAACAGGTCATCCAATAAGAAACTCTGGAATAACAGGTCATCCAGTACCAACTCTGGAATAAGAGGTCATCCAGTACCAACTGGAATAAGAGGTCATCCAGTACCAACTGGAATAAGAGGTCATCCAGTACCAACTGGAATAAGAGATCATCCAATACCAACCCTGGAATAACAGGTCATCCAGTACCAACTCTGGAATAAGAAGCTGTACATCAGGGACTTATTGTACCTTCCTGGAATGACTTTCTATCTGTGATTGTAGATGTAACTATTGTCAATGTGCTCTCTCTCTCTTTCTCTCTCCCCCTCTCTCTCTCTCCCTGGCCAGGCTGCCGACGCGACAGCAGAGTGTACATGCAGTGACTGTATTGGCCAGGCGAGGGCAGTATTGCTTCAGCGGTGAAGCATCTTATAATACTGTAGTCAGCAGAATTGAGATGAACAGTCATAGAAAGAGGTCTTCTGTTATGCTGAAACTAAATGTGACTTGACTACAAATAGTCAAGATGATTTTCACCACCTTGAAAATTCAATTTTGAACAAAGCCTTTCCTCGTCACTCTCCTGTACAGCCGACATTCCAGAGGATTCTTTGTGTTCCGTAGTGTTCTGAACACCTCCCACTTTCTCACTTCTCTCTCTCTTCCTGTATCCGTTGGTAGGTCTCCTAGCAACGACAGATCTCGGATTGCCAGTGAGGGAAACACCTGCGCCTCATAGTAGCCGTTAATATAGGTCACTGCAGAGTGCTTTTCTTTCATTCAGCACGCAGCCCAAATGGCACCCGATTCTCTTTATAGTGAACTACTTTAGACCAGGGCCCATAGTGCACCATATACTGTATATATATATAAACACTAGAGACTGAATGGAGGAACGTGATCTAGCTTTGTCATCATAGTGAGTGACTAAGAGGTTTGACTGATGCTACACCCATAGTGGGAGTCTGAGATGTGAGACAGCGTCCGTCCGTCAGTCAGTCAGTCAGTCAGTCAGTCAGTGAGTGTGTCTGTCTGTCTGTCTGTCTGTCTGTCTGTCTGTCTGTCTGTGTCTGTCTGTGTGTGTGTGCGCGTGCGCGTGCGTGTGTGTGTACCTTGAGTCAGAGTTGAATCATTTCACACCACTTCAACTACTGGTCGGAAACAGAACTAAATGAAAATGGAGGTTGTTATAGTGGAACAGTGACGTCATGGAATTGACTCTGCACATCTCTAACCCTTGCAGCAACACCTACAAGGATAACTTGAGAGATAATCGTGATATTTATTAAGATGATCGAGTGTCTCTGGGACCACAGAAAGCTGCAGGCAATACTACAACTACAGCAATCACAACCTAGCTCACAGATACAGTTTAGCTGTCAACAATACAGTATAGCACCTTTAAGGATTGGTCAGAGGACTGGAGAACGAACAACACAACAGAGCACCTTTAAGGCTTGGCCAGAGGAATGGAGAACGAACAACACAACAGATCACCTTTAAGGATTGGTCAGAGGACTGGAGAACGAACAACACAGTTTACCACCTTTAAGGCTTGGTCAGAGGACTGGAGAACGAACAACACAGTAGACCACCTTTAAGGATTGGTCAGAGGACTGGAGAACGAACAACACAACAGATCACCTTTAAGGATTGGTCAGAGAAATGGAGAACGAACAACACAACAGACCACCTTTAAGGATTGGTCAGAGGAATGGAGAACGAACAACACAACAGATCATCTTTAAGGATTGGTCAGAGAAATGGAGAACGAACAACACAACAGACCACCTTTAAGGATTGGTCAGAGGACTTGAGAACGAACAACACAACAGAGCACCTTTAAGGCTTGGTTAGAGGACTGGAGAACGAACAACACAACAGATCACCTTTAAGGATTGGTCAGAGAAATGGAGAACGAACAACACAACAGACCACCTGTAAGGATTGGTCAGAGGACTGGAGAACGAACAACACAGTAGACCACCTTTAAGGCTTGGTCAGAGGACTGGAGAACGAACAACACAGTAGACCACCTTTAAGGCTTGGTCAGAGGACTGGAGAACGAACAACACAGTAGACCACCTTTAAGGCTTGGTCAGAGGACTGGAGAACGAACAACACAACAGATCACCTTTAAGGATTGGTCAGAGAAATGGAGAACGAACAACACAACAGACCACCTGTAAGGATTGGTCAGAGGACTGGAGAACGAACAACACAGTAGACCACCTTTAAGGCTTGGTCAGAGGACTGGAGAACGAACAACACAGTAGACCACCTTTAAGGCTTGGTCAGAGGACTGGAGAACGAACAACACAGTAGACCACCTTTAAGGCTTGGTCAGAGGACTGGAGAACGAACAACACAACAGATCACCTTTAAGGATTGGTCAGAGAAATGGAGAACGAACAACACAACAGACCACCTTTAAGGATTGGTCAGAGGACTGGAGAACGAACAACACAACAGAGCACCTTTAAGGCTTGGTCAGAGGACTTGAGAACGAACAACACAACAGAGCACCTTTAAGGCTTGGTCAGAGGACTGGAGAACGAAGCATGTAAGTTAGACACATTTTGTTACGTTACAGCCGTATTCTAAAAATTGTGTAAATAAACTGGGGCGAAGGTTCACCTTCCAACAGGACAACAACCCTAAGCACACAGCCAAGACAACGCAGGAGTGGCTTCGGGACAAGTCTCGGATTGTCCTTGAGTGACCTAGCCAGAGACCAGACATCTCTGGAGAGACCTGAAAATAGCTGTGCAGCGACTCACCCGATCTAACCTGACAGAGCTTGAGAGGATCTGCAGAGAAGAATGGGAGAAACTCCCCAAATACAGGTGTGCCCAAGAAGACTCTAGGCTGTAATCACTACCAAGGGTGGTACAACAAAGTACTGAGGAAAGGGTCTGAATAATTATGTACATGGGATATTTGCAAAAATGTCTAAAAACTTGTTTTTAGTTTGTCATCATGGGGTATTGTGATGTCATCATGGGGTATTGTGATGTCATCATGGGGTATTGTGATGTCATTATGGGGTATTGTGATGTCATTATGGGGTATTGTGATGTCATCATGGGGTATTGTGATGTCATTATAGGGTATTGTGATGTCATTATGAGGTATTGTGATGTCATCATGGGATATTGTGATGTCATTATGGGGTATTGTGATGTCATTATGGGGTAATGTGATGTCATCATGGGATATTGTGATGTCATTATGGGGTATTGTGATGTCATTATGGGGTATTGTGATGTCATTATGGGGTATTGTGATGTCATTATGGGGTAATGAGTGTAGATTGACTTATCAGTCTCGGAGGCTGAAATTGAATCTGATCAGCCTGTCAGGAATGGCGCTCTCCCACTGTAGATATAAATATTATCCATAAAACATGAAGTGTCCCTTATCGTTTTACACATCATGTAACGCTAACAATCAACATAGATAACAAGCTAGCTAGCTCACAAGACTAGCCAAGCTGCGCTGTTCCATGCATGTAATTGACTGTGGTCTTGGGGGGCAACACGCAGACTGTCTTGTCAGGCATCGTTCAGGGTTTAAATGACCCACGAGCTCATCGCGATCAACGCAGCCACAGGGCTCCTTGATGAGGCGGTTATCGTGCATCTGAACACTGGTACTTTAGATTATCTCGTGATCTCGACAAAAACAACTCTTGTTATGTTGTGACCACAGTAAAGGTATTCTGGTTCCTAGCATGCTGCACACATCAATGGGAAGACAGTTAAACCAGCACCACGTGATGCACACATCAATGGGAGGACAGTTAAACCAGCACCACGTGATGCACACATCAATGGGAGGACAGTTAAACCAGCACCACGTGATGCACACATCAATGGGAGGACAGTTAAACCAGCACCACGTGATGCACACATCAATGGGAGGACAGTTAAACCAGCACCACGTGATGCACACATCAATGGGAGGACAGTTAAACCAACACCACGTGCTGCACACATCAATGGGAGGACAGTTAAACCAGCACCACGTGCTGCACACATCAATGGGAGGACAGTTAAACCAGCACCACGTGATGCACACATCAATGGGAGGACAGTTAAACCAGCACCACGTGATGCACACATCAATGGGAGGACAGTTAAACCAGCACCACGTGATGCACACATCAATGGGAGGACAGTTAAACCAGCACCACGTGATGCACACATCAATGGGAGGACAGTTAAACCAGCACCACGTGATGCACACATCAATGGGAGGACAGTTAAACCAGCACCACGTGATGCACACATCAATGGGAGGACAGTTAAACCAGCACCACGTGCTGCACACATCAATGGGAGGACAGTTAAACCAGCACCACGTGATGTTACTGAGAAATAGTCGGAGTCTATTACTGTAAGTCCAAAAGGCTTGTCCAGCTTTATGTTTAATACATTTAGGTAATAAAACAACAGGAAGAGCAGGCTTCATATGCATTACCCTCCACAGATCAATACGCTACTATATACATCCACTGTATCCACTTATCACTTGTCAACTTGAGAGAGAAGTCCTTCCAGAGAGAGAGAAAGAGAGAGAGAGAGATGTCCTTCCAGAAAGAGAGAGAGAGAGAGAGAGATGTCCTTCCAGAAAGAGAGAGAGAGAGAGAGAGAGAAGTCCTTCCAGAAAGAGAGAGAGACGTCCTTCCAGAAAGAGAGAGAGACGTCATTCCAGAGAGAGAGAAAGAGAGAGAGAGATGTCCTTCCAGAAAGAGAGAGAAAGAGAGAAGTCCTTCCAGAGAGAGAGAGAGAGAGAGAGACGTCCTTCCAGAAAGAGAGAGCGAGAGGAGACATTTCTAAGCATCCAAACAAATGGAAGTTTGTCAAGTGGAACAGAATATACACACCATTATTTCAGGGAGCAGATGAGACAAATGACACTGTGTGAGATGTAAATACACTTCTCCTGGAGAGAGAGAGAATAGATAGAGAGAGAGAGAATAGATAGAGAGAGAGAATAGATAGAGAGAGAGAGAGAGAGAATAGATAGACAGAGAGAATAGATAGAGAGAGAATATATATATAGAGAGAATAGATATAGAGAGAGAAAGAGAGAAAATAGGTAGGGAGAATAGATAGGGAGAGAGAGAAAGAGAGAATAGATAGGGAGAGAAAAGATAGAGAGAGAATAGATAGAATAGAATAGATAGAGAGAGAGAAAGATATAGAATAGGTAGGGAGAATAGATAGGGAGAGAGAGAATAGGTAGGGAGAATAGTTAGGGAGAGAAAAGATAGAGAGAGAGAGGGGGCGAGAAAGAGAGAGGAGAGAGAATAGATAGGGAGAATAGATAGGGAGAGGGAGAAAGAGTGAGAATAGGCAGGGATAATTTATAGGGAGAGAGAGAAAGAGAGAGAATAAGTAGGGAGAGAAAGAGAGAGAATAGGTAGGGAGAGAGAGAATAGGTAGGGAGAGAGAAAGAGAGAGAATAGGTAGGGAGAGAGAAAGAGAGAGAATAGGTAGGGAGAGAGAGAGAGAGGGAGAGATGGAGAGAAAGAGAGAATAGCTAGGGAGAGAGAAAGAGAGAGAATAGGTAGGGAAAGAGAGAGGGAGAGAAAGAGAGAAGAGAATAGAATAGATATGGAGAGAGAGAAAGAGAGAGAGATAATAGATAGGGAGAGAAAGAGAGAGAGAGTTGGAGACAGAATAGATAGGGAGAGAAAGAGAGAAAGAGAGAGAGAGGGGAGAGGAGAGAATAGATAGGGAGAGAAAGAGAGAGAGAATAGAGAGAAAGAGAGAGAGAGAGCGAGAGAAAGAGGTAGAAGGACGTCTCATGTGATTGAAACACAGTGTCTAAAATGGCCCCCTATTCTCTGTACAGTGCACTACATGGCCCCCTATTCTCTATACAGTGCACTACATGGCCCCCTATTCTCTATACAGTGCACTACATGGCCCCCTATTCTCTGTACAGTGCACTACATGGCCCCCTATTTTCTGTACAGTGCACTACATGGCCCCCCTATTCTCTATACAGTGCACTACATGGCCCCCTATTCTCTATACAGTGCACTACATGGCCCCTATTATCTATACAGTGCACTACATGGCCCCCTATTCTCTATACAGTGCACTACATGGCCCCCTATTATCTATACAGTGCACTACATGGCCCCTATTATCTATACAGTGCACTACATGGCCCCCTATTCTCTATACAGTGCACTACATGGCCCCTATTATCTATACAGTGCACTACATGGCCCCTATTATCTATACAGTGCACTATATGGCCCCCTATTATCTATACAGTGCACTACATGGCCCCTATTATCTATACAGTGCACTACATGGCCCCCTAGTATCTATACAGTGCACTACATGGCCCCCTATTCTCTATACAGTGCACTACATGGCCCCCGATTCCAGTATATACCAGTGAAGATATTTAACAGAGGAGCATATGGAAGCTCTGGGTATTCATTTTAAGCTTCATATTGTGTCACGTATCCAACCAGACACTCTCCCAAAGTAACAAGGTTGTTTCACAACGAGGCAAATTAAAAAGTAAATTTGATGCTGCGGCTCTGCATATCATGATGCAAATTCAGCAAATCCTAACTCATTTCACTGATAACTAAGTTGTTGTAATTGTTGGATGATGACAGGAACACTGTGTTGTATCCCCCCCACAGCCAGATGGGAAAAACATAAATGATCCCATTTCTTTACAGTGTCAGTTCCACAGGCAACCACCTGGCACTGTAGATTACAGTACTTAGTATGTGTCATCCTAATGCTCGTCACTAAATCTGTGTTTACATAATGTTTAGCATGCATGTCCAGGTACAGGGACCACAATATATTCCATATGTTAGATCCCCTGTCTGGCACATATAGAGGTTAAACCCTGTTTAATATTACCGTAAGAGACAGAGTACAAGTTCATAACCTTGTGTTACATTAAAAGGTACAATGCATCTGTTGTTTTTTTAAAATGTATTTCTGGGTAACAATTAAGTACCTGTGATTGTTTATGTTTTTCACACTTTAATTGTAAACAAAGATAGCTTCAGCAAAGAGCAATTTCTCAAGGAAGAATTTAGATAGGATTCTCTGGTAGTGGTCTGAGTGTGGAGGGGGAAAACTGAAAACGAGCTGTTATTGGCTGAGAGGTTTAGAACTCTCTTTCTTATTGGTCTATTAAGTAATTTGCTGGTGTCACCAAGCACGCCAAAAACTCCCATCCTACCAAAACAGTCTTTTCCAAACAGCTCTTACACTCTTAAGGGCGTTATCATCATTTTCAGAGTCTTATTCAAAACTCATAGTGTAGATTTACATACAAAACGCAGTAAAATCACAATTTTGACTGCACTGGGCCTTTAACGTAAGAGACTGCTGAGTTCACCTTGATAACCCTGTGTCAAACATACATCGCGAGGGGATCCAAACCGGCCCGTGGGTGGTTTGATAATAAAATAGGGGGTGGGGGCAGTCAATGGACCTAAAGTGGCAAGAAAAAGGCATGTGAACCCTTTGGAATTAACTGGATTAAGTCACAACAATAGACAAACACAGTCATCAAATCAAATACATTTATATAGCCCTTCGTACATCAGCTGATATCTCAAAGTGCTGTACAGAAACCCAGCCTAAAACCCCAAACAGCAAGCAATGCAGGTGTAGAAGCACGGTGTGCTTAAACTAATAACACACAAATTATGGTATTTCTCGTCTATATTGAATACATCATTAAAACATTCACACTGTAGGTTGTAAAAAGTATGTGAACCCCCCAAGGCTAATGACTTCTCCAAAAGCTAATTGGAGTGAGGAGTCAGTTAACCTGGAGTCCAATCAATGAGATGAGATTGGAGATGTTGGTTAGAGTTGCCCTGCCCTATAAAAAACACTCACAATTTGAGTTTGCTGTCCACAAGAAGCATTGCCTGATGTGACCCAGGCCTCGAACAGAAGAGACCTCAGAAGACCTAAGATGATTAATTGTTGACTTGCATAAAGCTGGAAAGGGTTACAAAAGTATCTCTAAAAGCCTTGACGTTCATCAGTCCACTAAGACAAATTGTGGCCGTCCTGCAAAGATGACTGCAAGAGGACAGAACAGAATGTTCAATGAGGTTAAGAAGAATCCTAGAGTGTTAACTAAAGACCTACAGACATCTCTGGAACATGCTGACATCTCTGTTGACGAGTAAAACACTAAACAAGAATGATGTTCATGGGAGGACACCACGGAAGAAACCACTGCTGTCCAAAAAAAACATAATTTCAGCACGTCTGAAGTTCACAAAAGAGTGGCCCAGTCAGAGTCCTGACCTCAACCCGATTGAGATGCTGTGGCATGACCTCAAGAGAGCAGTTTACACCAGACATCCCAAGAATATTGCTGAACTGAAACAGTTTTGTAAAGAGCAATGGTCCAAAATTACTCCTGACCGTTGTGCCGGTCTGATACGCAACTATAGAAAACGTTTGGCTGAGGTTATTGCTGCCAAAGGAGGGTCAACTAGTTATCAAATCCAAGAGTTCACATACTATTTCCACCCTGCATTGGGGAATGGGAAAGAGGGTGATACCTAGTCAGTTGTACAACAGAAAGAGGGTGATACCTAGTCAGTTGTACAACAGAATACATTCAACTGAAATGTGTCTTCTGCATTTAACCCAACCTCCTCTGAATCAGAGCGGTGCGGAGGGGGGGGGGGCTGCCTTAATCGACATCCACGTCTTCGGCGTTCGTGGAACAGTGTGAATGTTTACACGGTGTGTTCAATTGTTTGTGTTTATTAGTACAAGCAGACTGTGTTTATTAGTTCAAGCAGACTGTGTTTATTAGTACAAGCAGACTGTGTTTATTAGTTCAAGCAGACTGTGTTTATTAGTACAAGCAGACTGTGTTTATTAGTACAAGCAGACTGTGTTTATTAGTTCAAGCAGACTGTGTTTATTAGTACAAGCAGACTGTGTTTATTAGTACAAGCAGACTGTGTTTATTAGTACAAGCAGACTGTGTTTATTAGTACAAGCAGACTGTGTTTATTAGTTCAAGCAGACTGTGTTTATTTACTGTTGTGACTTAGATGAAGATCAGATAAAAAAATGTATAAGCATTTTATGCAGAAATCCAGATCATTCCAGAAGGTTAACATACTTTTTCTTGCCACTGTACAAACATAGTTTATTGACTGTCCAGCTGCCTAGTAATCACTGTCCAGCTGCCTAGTAATCACTGTCCAGCTGCCTAGTAATCACTGTGCAGTCAATGGACCTACATTCATATGGTCTCACTGTCCAGCTGCCTAGTAATCACTGTCCAGCTGCCTAGTAATCACTGTGCAGTCAATGGACCTACATTCATACAGGTTGACTGTCCAGCTGCCTAGTAATCACTGTCCAGCTGCCTAGTAATCACTGTCCAGCTGCCTAGTAATCACTGTCCAGCTGCCTAGTAATCACTGTGCACAGTCAATGGACCTACATTCATACGGTCTCACTGTCCAGCTGCCTAGTAATCACTGTGCACAGTCAATGGACCTACATTCATATGGTCTCACTGTCCAGCTGCCTAGTAATCACTGTGCACAGTCAATGGACCTACATTCATACAGGTTGACTGTAGAGCTGCCTAGTAATCACTGTGCACAGTCAATGGACCTACATTCATACGGTCTCACTGTCCAGCTGCCTAGTAATCACTGTGCACAGTCAATGGACCTACATTCATTTGGTCTCACTGTCCAGCTGCCTAATAATCACTGTGCACAGTCAATGGACCTACATTCATATGGTCTCACTGTCCAGCTGCCTAGTAATCACTGTGCAGTCAATGGACCTACATTCATATGGTCTCACTGTCCAGCTGCCTAGTAATCACTGTGCACAGTCAATGGACCTACATTCATATGGTCTCACTGTCCAGCTGCCTAGTAATCACTGTGCACAGACAATGGACCTACATTCATATGGTCTCACTGTCCAGCTGCCTAGTAATCACTGTGCACAGTCAATGGACCTACATTCATATGGTCTCACTGTCCAGCTGCCTAGTAATCACTGTGCAGTCAATGGACCTACATTCATATGGTCTCACTGTCCAGCTGCCTAGTAATCACTGTGCAGTCAATGGACCTACATTCATATGGTCTCACTGTCCAGCTGCCTAGTAATCACTGTGCAGTCAATGGACCTACATTCATATGGTCTCACTGTCCAGCTGCCTAGTAATCACTGTGCAGTCAATGGACCTACATTCATACAGGTTGACTGTCCAGCTGCCTAGTAATCACTGTGCAGTCAATGGACCTACATTCATATGGTCTCACTGTCCAGCTGCCTAGTAATCACTGTGCACAGTCAATGGACCTACATTCATACAGGTTGACTGTCCAGCTGCCTAGTAATCACTGTTCACAGTCAATGGACCTACATTCATACAGGTTGACTGTCCAGCTGCCTAGTAATCACTGTGCACAGTCAATGGACCTACATTCATATGGTTTGACTGTCCAGCTCGCTCGCTAATAGTTACTAGAAATTTCCCCAAAAGATGGATAGAGGACTACTTTTTTGCAAAGTTTTAGGAAATAAAATCTAATTTTAGTGCGGTCCTCCGGACCTCGTTGAAGACGAAATCGTCCCCGGGGGCAAAATGAGTTTGACATCCTTGCTGTATAACCTTACCGTAAGAGACTGTGTAGACTTAACCTTGATAACGCAATATAACATTACCGTAAGAGACTGTGTAGACTTCACCTTGATAACCCTGCATTACCTTACCGTAAGAGACTGTGTAGACTTCACCTTGATAACCCATTACCTTACCGTAAGAGACTGTGTAGACTTCACCTTGATAACACATTACCTTACCGTAAGAGACTGTGTAGTCTTCACCTTGATAACCCATTACCTTACCATAAGAGACTGTGTAGTCTTCACCTTGATAACCCATTACCTTACCGTAAGAGACTGTGTAGAGTTCACCTTGATAACCCTGCATTACCTTACCGTAAAAGACTGTGTAGACTTTACCTTGATAACCCTGCATTACCTTACCGTAAGAGACTGTACAGAGTTCACCTTGATAACCCTGCATTACCTTACCTTAAGAGACTGTACAGAGTTCACCTTGATAACCCTGCATTACCTTACCGTAAGAGACTGTGTAGACTTCACCTTGATAACACATTACCTTACCGTAAGAGACTGTGTAGACTTCACCTTGATAACCCATTACCTTACCGTAAGAGACTGTGTAGACTTCACCTTGATAACCCTGCATTACCTTACCGTAAGAGACTGTACAGAGTTCACCTTGATAACCCATTACCTTACCGTAAGAGACTGTGTAGTCTTCACCTTGATAACGCAATATAACATTACCGTAAGAGACTGTGTAGACATCACCTTGATAACGCAATATAACATTACCGTAAGAGACTGTGTAGACTTCACCTTGATAACGCAATATAACATTACCGTAAGAGACTGTGTAGTCTTCACCTTGATAACGCAATATAACATTACCGTAAGAGACTGTGTAGTCTTCACCCTGATAACCCATTACCTTACCGTAAGAGACTGTGTAGACTTCACCTTGATAACGCAATATAACATTACCGTAAGAGACTGTGTAGTCTTCACCTTGATAACCCATTACCTTACCGTAAGAGACTGTGTAGTCTTCACCTTGATAACCCATTACCTTACCGTAAGAGACTGTGTAGACTTCACCTTGATAACCCATTACCTTACCGTAAGAGACTGTGTAGACTTCACCTTGATAACCCATTACCTTACCGTAAGAGACTGTGTAGACTTCACCTTGATAACGCAATATAACATTACCGTAAGAGACTGTGTAGTCTTCACCTTGATAACCCATTACCTTACCGTAAGAGACTGTGTAGACTTCACCTTGATAACCCATTACCTTACCGTAAGAGACTGTGTAGACTTCACCTTGATAACCCATTACCTTACCGTAAGAGACTGTGTAGACTTCACCTTGATAACCCATTACCTTACTGTAAGAGACTGTGTAGACTTCACCTTGATAACCCTGCATTACCTTACCGTAAGAGACTGTGTAGACTTCATCTTGATAACCCTGCATTACCTTACCGTAAGAGACTGTGTAGACTTCACCTTGATAACCCATTACCTTACCGTAAAAGACTGTGTAGTCTTCACCTTGATAACCCATTACCTTACCGTAAGAGACTGTGTAGACTACACCTTGATAACCCATTGCCTTACCGTAAGAGACTGTGTAGACTACACCTTGATAACCCATTACCTTACCGTAAGAGACTGTGTAGACTTCACCTTGATAACCCATTACCTTACCGTAAGAGACTGTGTAGACTTCACCTTGATAACCCATTACATTACCGTAAGAGACTGTGTAGACTTCACCTTGATAACCCATTACATTACCGTAAGAGACTGTGTAGACTTCACCTTGATAACCCATTACATTACCGTAAGAGACTGTGTAGAGTTCACCTTGATAACCCATTACCTTACCGTAAGAGACTGTGTAGACTTCACCTTGATAACCTTGCATTACCTTACCGTAAGAGACTGTGTAGACTTCACCTTGATAACCCATTACCTTACCGTAAGAGACTGTGTAGTCTTCACCTTGATAACCCATTACCTTACCGTAAGAGACTGTGTAGACTTCACCTTGATAACCCATTACCTTACCGTAAGAGACTGTGTAGTCTTCACCTTGATAACCCATTACCTTACCGTAAGAGACTGTGTAGAGTTCACCTTGATAACCCTGCATTACATTACCGTAAGAGACTGTGTAGACTTCATCTTGATAACCCTGCATTACCTTACCGTAAGAGACTGTGTAGACTTCACCTTGATAACCCATTACCTTACCGTAAGAGACTGTGTAGTCTTCACCTTGATAACCCATTACCTTACCGTAAGAGACTGTGTAGACTACACCTTGATAACCCATTGCCTTACCGTAAGAGACTGTGTAGACTACACCTTGATAACCCATTACCTTACCGTAAGAGACTGTGTAGACTTCACCTTGATAACCCATTACCTTACCGTAAGAGACTGTGTAGACTTCACCTTGATAACCCATTACATTACCGTAAGAGACTGTGTAGACTTCACCTTGATAACCCATTACATTACCGTAAGAGACTGTGTAGACTTCACCTTGATAACCCATTACATTACCGTAAGAGACTGTGTAGAGTTCACCTTGATAACCCATTACCTTACCGTAAGAGACTGTGTAGACTTCACCTTGATAACCTTGCATTACCTTACCGTAAGAGACTGTGTAGACTTCACCTTGATAACCCATTACCTTACCGTAAGAGACTGTGTAGTCTTCACCTTGATAACCCATTACCTTACCGTAAGAGACTGTGTAGACTTCACCTTGATAACCCATTACCTTACCGTAAGAGACTGTGTAGTCTTCACCTTGATAACCCATTACCTTACCGTAAGAGACTGTGTAGAGTTCACCTTGATAACCCTGCATTACATTACCGTAAGAGACTGTGTAGACTTCACCTTGATAACCCATTACATTACCGTAAGAGACTGTGTAGACTTCACCTTGATAACCCATTACATTACCGTAAGAGACTGTGTAGACTTCACCTTGATAACCCATTACCTTACCGTAAGAGACTGTGTAGACTTCACCTTGATAACCCATTACCTTACCGTAAGAGACTGTGTAGACTTCACCTTGATAACCCATTACCTTACTGTAAGAGACTGTGTAGT
The DNA here is from genome assembly GCF_002021735.2 of Oncorhynchus kisutch. Classification (NCBI taxonomy): domain Eukaryota; kingdom Metazoa; phylum Chordata; class Actinopteri; order Salmoniformes; family Salmonidae; genus Oncorhynchus; species Oncorhynchus kisutch. Next base: position 314,211 of record NW_022265638.1, on the reverse strand, counting down.
CTTCACCTTGATAACCCATTACCTTACCGTAAGAGACTGTGTAGACTTCACCTTGATAACCCATTACCTTACCGTAAGAGACTGTGTAGTCTTCACCTTGATAACCCATTACCTTACCGTAAGAGACTGTGTAGACTTCACCTTGATAACCCATTACCTTACCGTAAGAGACTGTGTAGACTTCACCTTGATAACCCATTACCTTACCGTAAGAGACTGTGTAGACTTCACCTTGATAACGCAATATAACATTACCGTAAGAGACTGTGTAGTCTTCACCTTGATAACCCATTACCTTACCGTAAGAGACTGTGTAGACTTCACCTTGATAACCCATTACCTTACCGTAAGAGACTGTGTAGACTTCACCTTGATAACCCATTACCTTACCGTAAGAGACTGTGTAGACTTCACCTTGATAACCCATTACCTTACTGTAAGAGACTGTGTAGACTTCACCTTGATAACCCTGCATTACCTTACCGTAAGAGACTGTGTAGACTTCATCTTGATAACCCTGCATTACCTTACCGTAAGAGACTGTGTAGACTTCACCTTGATAACCCATTACCTTACCGTAAAAGACTGTGTAGTCTTCACCTTGATAACCCATTACCTTACCGTAAGAGACTGTGTAGACTACACCTTGATAACCCATTGCCTTACCGTAAGAGACTGTGTAGACTACACCTTGATAACCCATTACCTTACCGTAAGAGACTGTGTAGACTTCACCTTGATAACCCATTACCTTACCGTAAGAGACTGTGTAGACTTCACCTTGATAACCCATTACATTACCGTAAGAGACTGTGTAGACTTCACCTTGATAACCCATTACATTACCGTAAGAGACTGTGTAGACTTCACCTTGATAACCCATTACATTACCGTAAGAGACTGTGTAGAGTTCACCTTGATAACCCATTACCTTACCGTAAGAGACTGTGTAGACTTCACCTTGATAACCTTGCATTACCTTACCGTAAGAGACTGTGTAGACTTCACCTTGATAACCCATTACCTTACCGTAAGAGACTGTGTAGTCTTCACCTTGATAACCCATTACCTTACCGTAAGAGACTGTGTAGACTTCACCTTGATAACCCATTACCTTACCGTAAGAGACTGTGTAGTCTTCACCTTGATAACCCATTACCTTACCGTAAGAGACTGTGTAGAGTTCACCTTGATAACCCTGCATTACATTACCGTAAGAGACTGTGTAGACTTCATCTTGATAACCCTGCATTACCTTACCGTAAGAGACTGTGTAGACTTCACCTTGATAACCCATTACCTTACCGTAAGAGACTGTGTAGTCTTCACCTTGATAACCCATTACCTTACCGTAAGAGACTGTGTAGACTACACCTTGATAACCCATTGCCTTACCGTAAGAGACTGTGTAGACTACACCTTGATAACCCATTACCTTACCGTAAGAGACTGTGTAGACTTCACCTTGATAACCCATTACCTTACCGTAAGAGACTGTGTAGACTTCACCTTGATAACCCATTACATTACCGTAAGAGACTGTGTAGACTTCACCTTGATAACCCATTACATTACCGTAAGAGACTGTGTAGACTTCACCTTGATAACCCATTACATTACCGTAAGAGACTGTGTAGAGTTCACCTTGATAACCCATTACCTTACCGTAAGAGACTGTGTAGACTTCACCTTGATAACCTTGCATTACCTTACCGTAAGAGACTGTGTAGACTTCACCTTGATAACCCATTACCTTACCGTAAGAGACTGTGTAGTCTTCACCTTGATAACCCATTACCTTACCGTAAGAGACTGTGTAGACTTCACCTTGATAACCCATTACCTTACCGTAAGAGACTGTGTAGTCTTCACCTTGATAACCCATTACCTTACCGTAAGAGACTGTGTAGAGTTCACCTTGATAACCCTGCATTACATTACCGTAAGAGACTGTGTAGACTTCACCTTGATAACCCATTACATTACCGTAAGAGACTGTGTAGACTTCACCTTGATAACCCATTACATTACCGTAAGAGACTGTGTAGACTTCACCTTGATAACCCATTACCTTACCGTAAGAGACTGTGTAGACTTCACCTTGATAACCCATTACCTTACCGTAAGAGACTGTGTAGACTTCACCTTGATAACCCATTACCTTACTGTAAGAGACTGTGTAGTCTTCACCTTGATAACCCATTACCTTACCGTAAGAGACTGTGTAGACTTCACCTTGATAACCCATTACCTTACCGTAAGAGACTGTGTAGTCTTCACCTTGATAACCCATTACCTTACCGTAAGAGACTGTGTAGAGTTCACCTTGATAACCCTGCATTACATTACCGTAAGAGACTGTGTAGACTTCATCTTGATAACCCTGCATTACCTTACCGTAAGAGACTGTGTAGACTTCACCTTGATAACCCATTACCTTACCGTAAGAGACTGTGTAGTCTTCACCTTGATAACCCATTACCTTACCGTAAGAGACTGTGTAGACTACACCTTGATAACCCATTGCCTTACCGTAAGAGACTGTGTAGACTACACCTTGATAACCCATTACCTTACCGTAAGAGACTGTGTAGACTTCACCTTGATAACCCATTACCTTACCGTAAGAGACTGTGTAGACTTCACCTTGATAACCCATTACATTACCGTAAGAGACTGTGTAGACTTCACCTTGATAACCCATTACATTACCGTAAGAGACTGTGTAGACTTCACCTTGATAACCCATTACATTACCGTAAGAGACTGTGTAGAGTTCACCTTGATAACCCATTACCTTACCGTAAGAGACTGTGTAGACTTCACCTTGATAACCTTGCATTACCTTACCGTAAGAGACTGTGTAGACTTCACCTTGATAACCCATTACCTTACCGTAAGAGACTGTGTAGTCTTCACCTTGATAACCCATTACCTTACCGTAAGAGACTGTGTAGACTTCACCTTGATAACCCATTACCTTACCGTAAGAGACTGTGTAGTCTTCACCTTGATAACCCATTACCTTACCGTAAGAGACTGTGTAGAGTTCACCTTGATAACCCTGCATTACATTACCGTAAGAGACTGTGTAGACTTCACCTTGATAACCCATTACATTACCGTAAGAGACTGTGTAGACTTCACCTTGATAACCCATTACATTACCGTAAGAGACTGTGTAGACTTCACCTTGATAACCCATTACCTTACCGTAAGAGACTGTGTAGACTTCACCTTGATAACCCATTACCTTACCGTAAGAGACTGTGTAGACTTCACCTTGATAACCCATTACCTTACTGTAAGAGACTGTGTAGACTTAACCTTGATAACCCTGCATTACCTTACCGTAAGAGACTGTGTAGACTTCACCTTGATAACCCTGCATTACCTTACCGTAAGAGACTGTGTAGACTTCACCTTGATAACCCATTACCTTACCGTAAGAGACTGTGTAGTCTTCACCTTGATAACCCATTACCTTACCGTAAGAGACTGTGTAGACTACACCTTGATAACCCATTGCCTTACCGTAAGAGACTGTGTAGACTACACCTTGATAACCCATTACCTTACCGTAAGAGACTGTGTAGACTTCACCTTGATAACCCATTACCTTACCGTAAGAGACTGTGTAGACTTCACCTTGATAACCCATTACATTACCGTAAGAGACTGTGTAGACTTCACCTTGATAACCCATTACATTACCGTAAGAGACTGTGTAGACTTCACCTTGATAACCCATTACATTACCGTAAGAGACTGTGTAGACTTCACCTTGATAACCCATTACATTACCGTAAGAGACTGCGTAGAGTTCACCTTGATAACCCATTACATTACCGTAAGAGACTGTGTAGACTTCACCTTGATAACCCTGCATTACCTTACCGTAAGAGACTGTGTAGACTTCACCTTGATAACCCTGCATTACATTACCGTAAGAGACTGTGTAGAGTTCACCTTGATAACCCATTACCGTAAGAGACTGTGTAGACTTCACCTTGATAACCCATTACCGTAAGAGACTGTGTAGAGTTCACCTTGATAACCCTGCATTACCTTACCGTAAGAGACTGTGTAGACTTCACCTTGATAACCCTGCATTACATTACCGTAAGAGACTGTGTAGACTTCACCTTGATAACCCTGCATTACCTTACCGTAAGAGACTGTGTAGACTTCACCCAGCTAATTGCTATACACCCTTTAATCAAAGTCAACAACACAGATGGAACAGAATTTGTTTCAAAGATACATTTTGTTTCGTTAAGTTGTAGGGCAGCGAGCGAAAACACAAAGAAACAGTTGAAACATCCAGTTGAGAAAGTTTATTCAGAAGTCAGTAGTGAATTGGAAACAGTCAGCGTTAAAATCCTATACAATGACGACGTATGATGAAGGAGGAGGGAGTCAGTTGTGTTCACTGGCAAAGAAAACACAAACCTTACCCAGAAAATCAACGATAGGCAGATTCTCACATACCAATTCTTTATAGTCCCTGTCATTTAAAAACTTTAAAAAACATTTTTTTGGGGGGGGGGGTATAAATGCAAACCTTTTAATCTAATGCAATGTTAATACAAAATAAAAGGCATGATAAATTCCACATAAAAAAAAAATGAAATGAAAATAAAATCCTATATACAAACCTCTGTACAAAGCAGGAATATGGATAGAAAAAGATAAACCACTGGATAAAAATGGATGTTTTCTGTAACTATGGATACAAAAGATAAACCACTGAATAAAAAGCATGTTTTCTGTTACTATGTGCTCCCAGCTCCTAAGGGCAGGTGGGAGGGGTCAGAATGTTGGTCGTCACTCACCAGCCTGTCTATTGGTCAAAGACAGAACCAGAGAACACTTCATTCACCTGGTTCTGATTCTATATTCATTTCACTCATTCTAAAGGTTCTATAGGTTCTATCTCATAGCATTACAAAGGCCTGAACTAAGTGGCATCACGTGGAGAATGGAGTCCTAGATGGTAGATGGTATCAACACATTCAGTGACCAGTAATCATGTGAAACTGATTCACCTATCTAACCTATGGTAAAGTAGACCGCATCAATACCTATCTAACCTATGGTAAAGTAGACCGCATCATCACACTTCAGGCAAAAATTGAAAAGGATCAATGAGGCTCTGCCACAAAATGGCACCCTATTCCCTACGTAGTGCACTACTTTTAACCAGAGCCCTATCGGCCGTGGTCAAAAGTAGTGCACTATATGGGGAATAGGGTGCTGTTTGGGACACGGACCAAGATGAATGGCTTAATAAAATGTGTTGCCTCAGTGAGATACTCTTCTTCCACTTCTGGTCAGACTGCGTCCGTCTCCCCAAATGGCACCCTGTTCACTATATAGTGCCCTACGTTTGACCAGAACCCGATGGTGAAAAGTAGTCCACTATTGGAAATAGGTCGCCATTTTGTTAACGCAGCCTTGTGTTGAGCGGGGATGGGGGGGGGGGGGATGAGGGGTTGAGCGGGGATGAGGAGGGGGGGGGGGGGGGACATTGTGTGTTTTAAATCGGGTGTCTTAATGTCATTGTTTATTGTACAATTCCTGAATCGATGGAGGCTTGTTTCCTGGTGGTCTTAGGGGGAGGGGGAGGAGGGGTCTTGCTGGGAAGAGGAGGTGGCAAATGCTATTAAAAAAAAGAAAAGAGAGAATACAGAAATATTAAGACACATTTATAAGACATTATAAAGGCTTATACATCCTTATAAACACCTTATGAAGCTTTAAACTCAGCTTATACATCCTTATAAACACGTTGTGAAGCTTTAAACTCAGCTTATACATCCTTATAAACACCTTATGAAGCTTTAAACTCAGCTTATACATCCTTATAAACACCTTATGAAGCTTTAAACTCAGCTTATACATCCTTATAAACACGTTATGAAGCTTTAAACTCAGCTTATACATCCTTATAAACACGTTATGAAGCTTTAAACTCAGCTTATACATCCTTATAAACACCTTATGAAGCTTTAAACTCAGCTTATACATCCTTATAAACACCTTATGAAGCTTTAAACTCAGCTTATACATCCTTATAAACACCTTATGAAGCTTTAAACTCAGCTTATACATCCTTATAAACACCTTATGAAGCTTTAAACTCAGCTTATACATCCTTATAAACACCTTATGAAGCTTTAAACTCAGCTTATACATCCTTATAAACACCTTATGAAGCTTTAAACTCAGCTTATACATCCTTATAAACACCTTATGAAGCTTTAAACTCAGCTTATACATCCTTATAAACACCTTATGAAGCTTTAAACTCAGCTTATACATCCTTATAAACACGTTATGAAGCGTTAAACTCAGCTTATACATCCTTATAAACACCTTATGAAGCTTTAAACTCAGCTTATACATCCTTATAAACACCTTATGAAGCTTTAAACTCAGCTTATACATCCTTATAAACACGTTATGAAGCTTTAAACTCAGCTTATACATCCTTATAAACACCTTATGAAGCATTAAACTCAGCTTATACATCCTTATAAACACCTTATGAAGCTTTAAACTCAGCTTATACATCCTTATAAACACGTTATGAAGCTTTAAACTCAGCTTATACATCCTTATAAACACCTTATGAAGCTTTAAACTCAGCTTATACATCCTTATAAACACCTTATGAAGCTTTAAACTCGGATGCTTCAAGTAGATTACAGAAAGAGGGATATCCTGGAAATGTAGCAGGTCATCTCACAACTCAGCAGTTAAAGATTCTCCAGAGATTCTGCTGCCAACACACTGACTCAACTATCTAGCCACTTTAATAATGGAAACGTAGATGTAATACATGTATCACTAGCCACCTTATATAATGTTTATATACCCTACATTACTCATCTCATATGTATATACTGTACTATACACAAGACTCAATGACACCAGCAGTCAAGGCCTTGGAGTCAAACCCGCTGTCACTAGCTGGGAAAATCTGATTGTAATGTCCCTCCCCTACTAATCTAGTCTGCTCCAGTTTACTGCTTGTCCCTCCCCCACTAATCTAGTCTGACTCCAGTTTAATGCCTGTCCCTCCCCAACTAATCTAGTCTGACTCCAGTTTACTGCCTGTCCCTCCCCCACTAATCTAGTCTGACTCCAGTTTAATGCCTGTCCCTCCCCTACTAATCTAGTCTGACTCCAGTTTACTGCCTGTCCCTCCCCTACTAATCTAGTCTGACTCCAGTTTACTGCCTGTCCCTCCCCCACTAATATAGTCTGACTCCAGTTCACTGCCTGTCCCTCCCCCACTAATCTAGTCTGACTCCAGTTTACTGCCTGTCCCTCCCCTACTAATCTAGTCTGACTCCAGTTAACTGTCTGTCCCTCCCAAATAATCTAGTCTGACTCCAGTTTACTGCCTGTCCTTCCCCCACTAATCTAGTCTGACTCCAGTTAAATGCCTGTCCCTCCCCAATAATCTAGTCTGACTCCAGTTTACTGCCTGTCCCTCCCCAACTAATCTAGTCTGACTCCAGTTTACTGCCTGTCCCTCCCCCACTAATCTAGTCTGACTCCAGTTTACTGCCTGTCCCTCCCCACTAAACTAGTCTGACTCCAGTTTACTGCCTGTCCCTCCCCTACTAATCTAGTCTGACTCCAGTTTACTGACCGTCCCTCCCCACTAATCTAGTCTGCTCCAGTTTACTGCCTGTCCCTCCCCCACTAATCTAGTCTGACTCCAGTTTACTGCCTGTCCCTCCCCGACTAATCTAGTCTGACTCCAATTTACTGCCTGTCCCTCCCCTACTAATCTAGTCTGACTCCAGTTTACTGCCTGTCCCTCCCCAACTAATCTAGTCTGACTCCAGTTTACTGCCTGTCCCTCCCCCACTAATCTAGTCTGACTCCAGTTTACTGCCTGTCCCTCCCCTACTAATCTAGTCTGACTCCAGTTTACTGCCTGTCCCTCCCCTACTAATCTAGTCTGACTCCAGTTAACTGCCTATCCCTCCCCCACTAATCTAGTCTGACTCCAGTTTACTGCCTGTCCCTCCCCCACTAATCTAGTCTGACTCCAGTTTACTGCCTGTCCCTCCCCCACTAATCTAGTCTGACTCCAGTTTACTGCCTGTCCCTCCCCACTAATCTAGTCTGACTCCAGTTTACTGCCTGTCCCTCCCCCACTAATCTAGTCTGACTCCAGTTTACTGCCTGTCCCTCCCTCACTAATCTAGTCTGACTCCAGTTTACTGCCTGTCCCTCCCTACTAATCTAGTCTGACTCCAGTTTACTGCCTGTCCCTCCCCTACTAATCTAGTCTGACTCCAGTTTACTGACCGTCCCTCCCCACTAATCTAGTCTGACTCCAGTTTACTGCCTGTCCCTCCCCCACTAATCTAGCCTGACTCTAGTTTACCGCCTGTTTCCCCACCAGTGAGACTAATCTAGCCTGACTCCAGTTTACTGCCAAGTCTCCCCCTCCCAGTGAGACTAATCTAGCCTGACTCCAGTTTACCGCCTGTTTCCCCCCCAGTGAGACTAATCTAGCCTGACTCCAGTTTACTACCAAGTCTCCCCCTCCCAGTGAGACTAATCTAGCCTGACTCTGTAGGTAGGAGGAGACATGCTGAGGTAGGAGGAGACAGGTTCAGGTAGGAGAAGACAGGCTGAGGTAGGAGGAGACAGGCTGAGGCAGGAGGAGACAGGCTGAGGCAGGAGGCAGGCTGAGGTAGGAGGAAACAGGCTGAGGCAGGAGGAGACAGGCTGAGGTAGGAGGAGACAGGCTGAGGTAGGAGGAGACAGGCTGAGGTAGGAGGAGACAGGCTGAGGAAGGAGGAGACAGGCTGAGGCAGGAACAGACAGGCTGAGGCAGGAACAGACAGGCTGAGGCAGGAACAGACAGGCTGAGACAGGAGGACCATCAGGCTGTAGCCACCAGGACAGACATGGTGGAGGAGGAGAGGAGTGTGTTGCTGAGGACTGTGGACAGACACTCCCTCCCTCTCTCCCTCCCTCTCTCGTGATGGGCTGTTGTTCCATTAACCGTAGTATTGATGTGGCATCATTAAGGTGCTGTTCTTAGCCCACATTAAAAACCTACCCTTTGATGGTGTGTCAGGGGAGGGGTGGAGGGACTCGTCAAGTCTTCATTATCTCCTAGCAGGTTCCCATAATCAGCAGAGATGCCCTTCACGGGCAGGGGAGGAGGAGTCTCTCCTTTATCAACCCCCATCCCGTTCAGCTCCAGACCTGAGAGACAGACAGAGAGACAGAGAGACAGACACAGAGAGAGACAGAGAGAGAGACAGACACAGAGACAGACACAGAGAGACAGACACAGACACAGAGACAGACAGAGAGACAGACACAGAGAGACAGAGAGAGACAGACAGAGAGACAGAGAGAGACAGACACAGAGAGACAGACACAGAGAGACAGACAGAGAGATAGACAGAGCGAGACAGACACAGAGAGACAGACAGAGAGACAGACACAGAGAAAGACAGATAGACACAGAGAGAGAGACAGAGAGACAGACACAGAGAGAAACAGAGAGACAGACACAGAGAGACAGAGAGAGACAGACAGAGAGACAGAGAGAGACAGACACAGAGAGACAGACACAGAGAGACAGACACAGAGAGACAGACAGAGAGACAGAGAGAGACAGACACAGAGAGACAGACACAGAGAGACAGACACAGAGAGACAGACACAGAGAGACAGACAGAGAGAGACAGACAGAGAGACAGAGAGAGACAGACACAGAGAGACAGACACAGAGAGACAGACAGAGAGACAGAGAGAGACAGACACAGAGAGACAGACACAGAGAGACAGACAGAGAGACAGAGAGAGACAGACAGACCGAGAGAGACAGAGGACAATCTTTATTTCTGAGGTCACCACTCATCCCCAAGGGAAACAGCTGAATGCATACGACAGCAACAACACTGGAAACCAGAGGTGCTCTGAAACACATGATGACTGTGATGGGTTGTGGAGAAACTGTTTGAGTCTTTTTAAAGATGAGGAACATCCTGTCTGAGCTCCAGATCTAACAGACACCCTGTCTGGTCTGGTCTGGTGTGGTCTGTCTGTCTGTCTATCTGTCTAGTCTGTCTGGTCTGTCTAGCTTTATTTATTCACACCAAACAAAACAAGCGATAGACAACAACAAGAGACAGACAACAACAAGAGACAGACAACAGCAAGAGACAACAAACACAGTTTGCAGGTGTGGCTGGAAGGCTGATATAAAAACCAGAATAAAAATGGTAGACAATACACAAGTACCAAAATACACACATAACAAAACATACTAATTATTCAGATGGCGCCAGTGGTGAAAAGTCTAATTGTCTTTTGTATGATGAGTAATCTGTGTAGGTAGGAGACGTCTGTACTGGCCCAGACAATATTACAGTACATGAGATCTGGGTCAACGCAGCTCTAGTGTAGCGTTGAGAAGCGAACCTGATGAACCAAACCACTCTGATGATTCCAACAGATTTCATCACTTTGCTACAGACAAAATGAATATGTTCCTACCAGGATAACGTTTCATCAATTAGAGCTCTGAGGAATCTAGTGGATGTGGCCTGTTCCATTTAATTGAATATAATCAAATTGAATGTATTAATGTTTAAAGAGAATTTGCTTATCTGGAATCATTTAGAAAATGTGGCCTGAGTTGGTTTCATTTAATTAGTGAATCAAAAATGCTTGGGTGCTACAATCTAATTGGTATCATCAGTAAAGAGAAGGGAGGTATGGTAGAAGACCCAACAGCAAGGTCATTGATACAGACTAGGAATAACAAAGGGCCAAATAGTACGATCCACTATGAAAACTAGACTGGTAAAACCCTTACCCTCCACTATGAAAACTAGACTGGTAAAACCCTCACCACTAACCCTCACCCTCCACTATGAAAACTAGACTGGTAAAACCCTCACCACTAACCCTCACCCTCCACTATGAAAACTAGACTGGTAAAACCCTCACCACTAACCCTCACCCTCCACTATGAAAACTAGACTGGTAAAACCCGTACCCTCCACTATGAAAACTAGACTGGTAAAACCCTTACCCTCCACTATGAAAACTAGACTGGTAAAACCCTCACCCTCCACTATGAAAACTAGACTGGTAAAACCCTCACCCTCCACTATGAAAACTAGACTGGTAAAACCCTCACCACTAACCCTCACCCTCCACTATGAAAACTAGACTGGTAAAACCCGTACCCTCCACTATGAAAACTAGACTGGTAAAACCCTTACCCTCCAATATGAAAACTAGACTGGTAAAACCCTCACCCTCCACTATGAAAACTAGACTGGTAAAACCCTCACCCTCCACTATGAAAACTAGACTGGTAAAACCCTCACCACTAACCCTCACCCTCCACTATGAAAACTAGACTGGTAAAACCCGTACCCTCCACTATGAAAACTAGACTGGTAAAACCCTTACCCTCCACTATGAAAACTAGACTGGTAAAACCCTCACCCTCCACTATGAAAACTAGACTGGTAAAACCCTCACCCTCCACTATGAAAACTAGACTGGTAAAACCCTCACCACTAACCCTCACCCTCCACTATGAAAACTAGACTGGTAAAACCCTTACCCTCCACTATGAAAACTAGACTGGTAAAACCCTCACCCTCCATTATGAAAACTAGACTGGTAAAACCCTCACCACTAACCCTCACCCTCCACTATGAAAACTAGACAGGTTTTGAACCCTGTATCACATAACAGGATATCTTGGCCCTGGTAGATACACAGCCGTTTGCATTAACACATTGTTCTCTATCATAAACATGGACTATATATCCAATGATATGTTAAATCATGACAAACATAATAATGCAATCTAGAAAGTAATATTTAATGATCGACCGTGTCAAACGCTTTGGGATAAATCTCTAAAGATAACGTTCATTGTGTTGCGAAAGAGCCGTATCTGTGGAGTAGTTTTTTATGAAAAACCATATTGGTGCTCATATAGAATACAGTGTTGATTTAAATGTTTCAGCATTCTCTTATACACCAATCTTTCTAGGACTTTAGAAAAACATGGCAGTACAGATATTTGGGGCGATAATTTGTAAAATATCTTGGATCTCCAGATTTATAGAGAGAGGTATAACTTTGGCAATTTTAGAATCTTTAGGAACAATACCAGTTGGGATTGATTTGGTCAAGATGGACGTTATAAAGAGGCTCAGTGATCGAGGAAGACATCGATTTCACCACAGAGACGCCAATGTCATCATGACCTGCCGCTGATATCTTTAAGTTACCGATGATCTCCATCGCCTCCCATCAGGAGGATCACACTGAAGCAGAGAAGGGACATGTAACCCAGGGGGATTTCCATCCGTTTGCTCTGTTGTCTTTGGCAGAGAGGAACCCACATTCACAAAAAATTGTTTTTATTTAATTGACATGAAATAACATCAGGAACAGTATAGGTCTTATTTCCAACAGGACATTGACATGGGGGAGTTGTACAGGCCTTTTTTCTTACTCAACAGATGATTGATGAACCTTTTACACAATTTTTTTTATTTTGTATTTTGTACTGTGGGATTTTTGGTTTCCAGAACCTTCTGCTGCTCTCTTACGTGACTTAACTAAGGCAAAGCAGTGGTGAAATACAGAAATTGAAAGATGTGAGTCTGGCAAGCAGACTCCAAATCAGCCTGAATATATATATATATCATCAATCAACATCTTAAAGCGATCATAATTACTTTAGTTAAATATTCTACATTCTGCTAATCATTCCCATCTGTTCATTTTCCAGTTGCCGAAGAAAAGTGGAAAGTGGTCATTAACTTCATGAAAAGTACATCTGTTATTACCTGCCACATTATTTAAAGAATCAATAAGGGAGGCAGGTGGACTGGTCAGTCTCGTGGGCTTATAGACGACGGGATACAGATAGCTGCAGTATAAACTATTCAACAAGGCAGATGTCAGTGAGTGCTTCTCCCTTTCTAAATACGTTTACAATAGAAATCACCCAATCCTTGTAATCACCCAAGAGAAATCACCCAATCCTTGTAATCACCCAAGAGAAATCACCCAATCCTTGTAATCACCCAATAGAAATCACCCAATCCTTGTAATCACCCATTAGAAAACACATTTTTAGCTTCACTATTGATCCAATCCCGGGTAGATACAAGGACATCAATGAAACTACCAATGTTGAATCAGGTGGCCGATCGATGCAGCCAATCACCACTTGTTTTAACACCAAGAAATGAACACCGGGGAATTTCTATCAACAGAGATTAAACATCAATGTTATCAGATGGAAGCGTGAGGTCCTCTCTTAGAGGTCCTCTCAAAGAAGAGAACGTGTTAATGAACACAAAATGGCCGCTCCTCCTGCCACTCTGGATGTTCTCCAGTGGCATTATAAAGGAGATGAAGTGTGGATGTTCTCCAGTGGTGAACGGCATTATAAAGGAGATGAAGCGTGGATGTTCTCCAGTGGTGAACGGCATTATAAAGGAGATGAAGCGTGGATGTTCTCCAGTGGCATTATAAAGGAGATGAAGCGTGGATGTTCTCCAGTGGTGAACGGCATTATAAAGGAGATGAAGCGTGGATGTTCTCCAGTGGTGAACGGCATTATAAAGGAGATGAAGCGTGGATGTTCTCCAGTGGCATTATAACGGAGATGAAGCGTGGATGTTCTCCAGTGGTGAACGGCATTATAAAGGAGATGAAGCGTGGATGTTCTCCAGGGGTGAACGACATTATAAAGGAGATTAAGCGTGGATGTTCTCCAGTGGCATTATAAAGGAGATGAAGCGTGGATGTTCTCCAGTGATGAACGGCATTATAAAGGAGATGAAGCGTGGATGTTCTCCAGTGGTGAACGGCATTATAAAGGAGATGAAGCGTGGATGTTCTCCAGTGGTGAACGGCATTATAAAGGAGATGAAGCGTGGATGTTCTCGTCAGTCGACCATGTTTCTGAAAGGGCAACGGTGGAACATTCAGAAACTGTAGAGGAGACAGATGATGAATAAGGTGGTCGTGGAACATTCAGAAACTGTAGAGGAGACAGATGATGAATAAGGTGGTCGGGGAACATTCAGAAACTGTAGAGGAGACAGATGATGAATAAGGTGGTCGTGATGTTTTTTTAGGAAGACCTGCAAACGTTCAAATGAAAAAGGTAGAAAATAAGATTGTCTTTGTTATTAGATCAACTACTCCACAGGTTGTTCATCTGCTTAACATTATAGTAATCACAAGAGATAAGACTCATCTCTGGTAAATCTCAGGACATTTTCATCTGGATCAACACAATCATTGTATTTATCGTTGGCTTCATTAATATCTAACGGGTTAAAGACCATGTTATCGGGGTTGATATCCTTGGTTTCATTAATATCTAACAGGTTAGAGACCATGTTATCAGGGTTGATATCCTTGGTTTCATTAATATCTAACAGGTTAGAGACCATGTTATCAGGGTTGATATCCTTGGTTTCATTAATATCTAACATGTTAGAGACCATGTTATCAGGGTTCCTGCCTAACTAAGAGAGATACACAGTGGGAATCATCCAGAGAGTGGAACAGAAACATAGGAGTGTACGTCTCGCATGTCCAATACAACCATACATTGGTGTTAGTTTTATCAGGAGATTTAGGTGATTTAGGTTCCCTTCGGGAGATTTAGGTTCCCTTCAGGTGATTTAGGTTCCCTTCGGAAGATTTAGGGTTCCTTCGGGAGATTTAGGTTCCCTTCTGGAGATTTAGGGTTCCTTCAGGAGATTTAGGTTCCCTTCAGGTGATTTAGGTTCCCTTCGGGTGATTCAGAGTTCCTTCATGAGATTCAGGGTTCCTTCAGGAGAATCAGGGTTCCTTCAGGAGAATCAGGGTTCCTTCAGAAGATTTAGGGTTCCTTCAGGAGATTTAGGGTTCCTTCAGGAGATTTAGGATTCCTTCAGGAGATTCAGGATTCCTTCAGGAGATTCAGGGTTTCCGTCAAGAGATTTAGGGTTCCTTCAGGAGTTTTAGGGTTCCTTCAGGAGATTTAGGATTCCTTCAGGAGATTCAGGGTTTCCGTCAAGAGATTTAGGGTTCCTTCAGGAGATTCAGGGTTTCCGTCAAGAGATTTAGGGTTCCTTCAGGAGATTCAGGGTTCCTTCAGGAGATTTAGGATTCCTTCAGGAGATTCAGGGTTCCTTCAGGAGATTTAGGATTCCTTCAGGAGATTCAGGGTTTCCGTCAAGAGATTTAGGGTTCCTTCAGGAGATTCAGGGTTCCTTCAGGAGATTTAGGATTCCTTCAGGAGATTCAGGGTTCCTTCAGGAGATTTAGGATTCCTTCAGGAGATTCAGGGTTCCTTCAGAAGATTTAGGATTCCTTCAGGAGATTTAGGGTTCCTTCAGGAGATTTAGGGTTTCCGTCAAGAGATTTAGGATTCCTTCAGGAGATTCAGGGTTTCCGTCAAGAGATTTAGGGTTCCTTCAGGAGATTTAGGGTTCCTTCAGGAGATTTAGGGTTTCCGTCAAGAGATTTAGGATTCCTTCAGGAGATTTAGGGTTCCTTCAGGAGATTTAGGGTTTCCGTCAAGAGATTTAGGATTCCTTCAGGAGATTCAGGGTTTCCGTCAAGAGATTTAGGGTTCCTTCAGGAGATTTAGGGTTCCTTCAGGAGATTTAGGATTCCTTCAGGAGATTCAGGGTTTCCGTCAAGAGATTTAGGGTTCCTTCAGGAGATTTAGGATTCCTTCAGGAGATTCAGGGTTTCCGTCAAGAGATTTAGGGTTCCTTCAGGAGATTCAGGGTTCCTTCAGGAGATTTAGGATTCCTTCAGGAGATTTAGGGTTCCTTCAGGAGATTTAGGGTTCCTTCAGGAGATTTAGGATTCCTTCAGGAGATTCAGGGTTTCCGTCAAGAGATTTAGGATTCCTTCAGGAGATTCAGGGTTCCTTCAGGAGATTTAGGGTTCCTTCAGGAGATTTAGGGTTCCTTCAGGAGATTTAGGTTCCCTTCTGGAGATTTAGGGTTCCTTCAGGAGATTTAGGTTCCCTTCAGGTGATTTAGGTTCCCTTCGGGTGATTCAGAGTTCCTTCATGAGATTCAGGGTTCCTTCAGGAGAATCAGGGTTCCTTCAGGAGAATCAGGGTTCCTTCAGAAGATTTAGGGTTCCTTCAGGAGATTTAGGGTTCCTTCAGGAGATTTAGGATTCCTTCAGGAGATTCAGGATTCCTTCAGGAGATTCAGGGTTTCCGTCAAGAGATTTAGGGTTCCTTCAGGAGTTTTAGGGTTCCTTCAGGAGATTTAGGATTCCTTCAGGAGATTCAGGGTTTCCGTCAAGAGATTTAGGGTTCCTTCAGGAGATTTAGGATTCCTTCAGGAGATTCAGGGTTTCCGTCAAGAGATTTAGGGTTCCTTCAGGAGATTCAGGGTTCCTTCAGGAGATTTAGGATTCCTTCAGGAGATTCAGGGTTCCTTCAGGAGATTTAGGATTCCTTCAGGAGATTCAGGGTTCCTTCAGAAGATTTAGGATTCCTTCAGGAGATTTAGGGTTCCTTCAGGAGATTTAGGGTTTCCGTCAAGAGATTTAGGATTCCTTCAGGAGATTCAGGGTTTCCGTCAAGAGATTTAGGGTTCCTTCAGGAGATTCAGGGTTCCTTCAGGAGATTTAGGATTCCTTCAGGAGATTTAGGGTTCCTTCAGGAGATTTAGGGTTCCTTCAGGAGATTTAGGGTTCCTTCAGGAGATTTAGGGTTCCTTCAGGAGATTTAGGATTCCTTCAGGAGATTCAGGGTTTCCGTCAAGAGATTTAGGATTCCTTCAGGAGATTCAGGGTTCCTTCAGGAGATTTAGGGTTCCTTCAGGAGATTTAGGGTTCCTTCAGGAGAATTAGGATTCCTTCAGGAGATTCAGGGGTTCCGTCAAGAGATTTAGGGTTCCTTCAGGAGATTTAGGGTTTCCTTCAGGAGATTTAGGGTTTCCTTCAGGAGATTTAGGGTTCCTTCAGGAGATTCAGGGTTTCCGTCAAGAGATTTAGGGTTCCTTCAGGAGATTTAGGGTTCCTTCAGGAGATTTAGGGTTCCTTCAGGAGATTTAGGGTTCCTTCAGGAGATTTAGGGTTCCTTCAGGAGATTTAGGGTTCCTTCAGGAGATTTAGGGTTCCTTCAGGAGATTCAGGATTCCTTCAGGAGATTCAGGGTTTCCGTCAAGAGATTTAGGGTTCCTTCAGGAGTTTTAGGGTTCCTTCAGGAGATTTAAGGTTCCTTCAGGAGATTCAGGGTTTCCGTCAAGAGATTTAGGGTTCCTTCAGGAGATTCAGGGTTCCTTCAGGAGATTTAGGATTCCTTCAGGAGATTCAGGGTTCCTTCAGGAGATTTAGGATTCCTTCAGGAGAATCAGGGTTTCCGTCAAGAGATTTAGGGTTCCTTCAGGAGATTCAGGGTTCCTTCAGGAGATTTAGGATTCCTTCAGGAGATTCAGGGTTCCTTCAGGAGATTTAGGATTCCTTCAGGAGATTCAGGGTTCCTTCAGAAGATTTAGGATTCCTTCAGGAGATTTAGGGTTCCTTCAGGAGATTTAGGGTTTCCGTCAAGAGATTTAGGATTCCTTCAGGAGATTCAGAGTTTCCGTCAAGAGATTTAGGGTTCCTTCAGGAGATTTAGGGTTCCTTCAGGAGATTTAGGGTTTCCGTCAAGAGATTTAGGATTCCTTCAGGAGATTTAGGGTTCCTTCAGGAGATTTAGGGTTTCCGTCAAGAGATTTAGGATTCCTTCAGGAGATTCAGGGTTTCCGTCAAGAGATTTAGGGTTCCTTCAGGAGATTTAGGGTTCCTTCAGGAGATTTAGGATTCCTTCAGGAGATTCAGGGTTTCCGTCAAGAGATTTAGGGTTCCTTCAGGAGATTTAGGATTCCTTCAGGAGATTCAGGGTTTCCGTCAAGAGATTTAGGGTTCCTTCAGGAGATTCAGGGTTCCTTCAGGAGATTTAGGATTCCTTCAGGAGATTTAGGGTTCCTTCAGGAGATTTAGGGTTCCTTCAGGAGATTTAGGGTTCCTTCAGGAGATTTAGGATTCCTTCAGGAGATTCAGGGTTTCCGTCAAGAGATTTAGGATTCCTTCAGGAGATTCAGGGTTCCTTCAGGAGATTTAGGGTTCCTTCAGGAGATTTAGGGTTCCTTCAGGAGATTTAGGTTCCCTTCTGGAGATTTAGGGTTCCTTCAGGAGATTTAGGTTCCCTTCAGGTGATTTAGGTTCCCTTCGGGTGATTCAGAGTTCCTTCATGAGATTCAGGGTTCCTTCAGGAGAATCAGGGTTCCTTCAGGAGAATCAGGGTTCCTTCAGAAGATTTAGGGTTCCTTCAGGAGATTTAGGGTTCCTTCAGGAGATTTAGGATTCCTTCAGGAGATTCAGGATTCCTTCAGGAGATTCAGGGTTTCC
The DNA here is from genome assembly GCF_002021735.2 of Oncorhynchus kisutch. NCBI lineage: Eukaryota > Metazoa > Chordata > Actinopteri > Salmoniformes > Salmonidae > Oncorhynchus > Oncorhynchus kisutch. The sequence goes on along the minus strand of NW_022265638.1, from coordinate 295,758 downwards.
GTCAAGAGATTTAGGGTTCCTTCAGGAGTTTTAGGGTTCCTTCAGGAGATTTAGGATTCCTTCAGGAGATTCAGGGTTTCCGTCAAGAGATTTAGGGTTCCTTCAGGAGATTCAGGGTTTCCGTCAAGAGATTTAGGGTTCCTTCAGGAGATTCAGGGTTCCTTCAGGAGATTTAGGATTCCTTCAGGAGATTCAGGGTTCCTTCAGGAGATTTAGGATTCCTTCAGGAGATTCAGGGTTTCCGTCAAGAGATTTAGGGTTCCTTCAGGAGATTCAGGGTTCCTTCAGGAGATTTAGGATTCCTTCAGGAGATTCAGGGTTCCTTCAGGAGATTTAGGATTCCTTCAGGAGATTCAGGGTTCCTTCAGAAGATTTAGGATTCCTTCAGGAGATTTAGGGTTCCTTCAGGAGATTTAGGGTTTCCGTCAAGAGATTTAGGATTCCTTCAGGAGATTCAGGGTTTCCGTCAAGAGATTTAGGGTTCCTTCAGGAGATTTAGGGTTCCTTCAGGAGATTTAGGGTTCCTTCAGGAGATTTAGGGTTTCCGTCAAGAGATTTAGGATTCCTTCAGGAGATTCAGGGTTTCCGTCAAGAGATTTAGGGTTCCTTCAGGAGATTTAGGGTTCCTTCAGGAGATTTAGGGTTCCTTCAGGAGATTTAGGGTTCCTTCAGGAGATTTAGGGTTCCTTCAGGAGATTCAGGATTCCTTCAGGAGATTCAGGGTTTCCGTCAAGAGATTTAGGGTTCCTTCAGGAGTTTTAGGGTTCCTTCAGGAGATTTAAGGTTCCTTCAGGAGATTCAGGGTTTCCGTCAAGAGATTTAGGGTTCCTTCAGGAGATTCAGGGTTCCTTCAGGAGATTTAGGATTCCTTCAGGAGATTCAGGGTTCCTTCAGGAGATTTAGGATTCCTTCAGGAGAATCAGGGTTTCCGTCAAGAGATTTAGGGTTCCTTCAGGAGATTCAGGGTTCCTTCAGGAGATTTAGGATTCCTTCAGGAGATTCAGGGTTCCTTCAGGAGATTTAGGATTCCTTCAGGAGATTCAGGGTTCCTTCAGAAGATTTAGGATTCCTTCAGGAGATTTAGGGTTCCTTCAGGAGATTTAGGGTTTCCGTCAAGAGATTTAGGATTCCTTCAGGAGATTCAGAGTTTCCGTCAAGAGATTTAGGGTTCCTTCAGGAGATTTAGGGTTCCTTCAGGAGATTTAGGGTTTCCGTCAAGAGATTTAGGATTCCTTCAGGAGATTTAGGGTTCCTTCAGGAGATTTAGGGTTTCCGTCAAGAGATTTAGGATTCCTTCAGGAGATTCAGGGTTTCCGTCAAGAGATTTAGGGTTCCTTCAGGAGATTTAGGGTTCCTTCAGGAGATTTAGGATTCCTTCAGGAGATTCAGGGTTTCCGTCAAGAGATTTAGGGTTCCTTCAGGAGATTTAGGATTCCTTCAGGAGATTCAGGGTTTCCGTCAAGAGATTTAGGGTTCCTTCAGGAGATTCAGGGTTCCTTCAGGAGATTTAGGATTCCTTCAGGAGATTTAGGGTTCCTTCAGGAGATTTAGGGTTCCTTCAGGAGATTTAGGGTTCCTTCAGGAGATTTAGGATTCCTTCAGGAGATTCAGGGTTTCCGTCAAGAGATTTAGGATTCCTTCAGGAGATTCAGGGTTCCTTCAGGAGATTTAGGGTTCCTTCAGGAGATTTAGGGTTCCTTCAGGAGATTTAGGTTCCCTTCTGGAGATTTAGGGTTCCTTCAGGAGATTTAGGTTCCCTTCAGGTGATTTAGGTTCCCTTCGGGTGATTCAGAGTTCCTTCATGAGATTCAGGGTTCCTTCAGGAGAATCAGGGTTCCTTCAGGAGAATCAGGGTTCCTTCAGAAGATTTAGGGTTCCTTCAGGAGATTTAGGGTTCCTTCAGGAGATTTAGGATTCCTTCAGGAGATTCAGGATTCCTTCAGGAGATTCAGGGTTTCCGTCAAGAGATTTAGGGTTCCTTCAGGAGTTTTAGGGTTCCTTCAGGAGATTTAGGATTCCTTCAGGAGATTCAGGGTTTCCGTCAAGAGATTTAGGGTTCCTTCAGGAGATTCAGGGTTTCCGTCAAGAGATTTAGGGTTCCTTCAGGAGATTCAGGGTTCCTTCAGGAGATTTAGGATTCCTTCAGGAGATTCAGGGTTCCTTCAGGAGATTTAGGATTCCTTCAGGAGATTCAGGGTTTCCGTCAAGAGATTTAGGGTTCCTTCAGGAGATTCAGGGTTCCTTCAGGAGATTTAGGATTCCTTCAGGAGATTCAGGGTTCCTTCAGGAGATTTAGGATTCCTTCAGGAGATTCAGGGTTCCTTCAGAAGATTTAGGATTCCTTCAGGAGATTTAGGGTTCCTTCAGGAGATTTAGGGTTTCCGTCAAGAGATTTAGGATTCCTTCAGGAGATTCAGGGTTTCCGTCAAGAGATTTAGGGTTCCTTCAGGAGATTTAGGGTTCCTTCAGGAGATTTAGGGTTCCTTCAGGAGATTTAGGGTTTCCGTCAAGAGATTTAGGATTCCTTCAGGAGATTCAGGGTTTCCGTCAAGAGATTTAGGGTTCCTTCAGGAGATTTAGGGTTCCTTCAGGAGATTTAGGATTCCTTCAGGAGATTCAGGGTTTCCGTCAAGAGATTTAGGGTTCCTTCAGGAGATTTAGGATTCCTTCAGGAGATTCAGGGTTTCCGTCAAGAGATTTAGGGTTCCTTCAGGAGATTCAGGGTTCCTTCAGGAGATTTAGGATTCCTTCAGGAGATTTAGGGTTCCTTCAGGAGATTTAGGGTTCCTTCAGGAGATTTAGGGTTCCTTCAGGAGATTTAGGGTTCCTTCAGGAGATTTAGGATTCCTTCAGGAGATTCAGGGTTTCCGTCAAGAGATTTAGGATTCCTTCAGGAGATTCAGGGTTCCTTCAGGAGATTTAGGGTTCCTTCAGGAGATTTAGGGTTCCTTCAGGAGATTTAGGATTCCTTCAGGAGATTCAGGGGTTCCGTCAAGAGATTTAGGGTTCCTTCAGGAGATTTAGGGTTTCCTTCAGGAGATTTAGGGTTTCCTTCAGGAGATTTAGGGTTCCTTCAGGAGATTCAGGGTTTCCGTCAAGAGATTTAGGGTTCCTTCAGGAGATTTAGGGTTCCTTCAGGAGATTTAGGGTTCCTTCAGGAGATTTAGGGTTCCTTCAGGAGATTTAGGGTTCCTTCAGGAGATTTAGGGTTCCTTCAGGAGATTTAGGGTTCCTTCAGGAGATTTAGGGTTCCTTCAGGCACATGGCTCTCCTGAGAAACTCCTCCTTGTCTTTGCCCCTGAGCAGTTTCATCATTATAGATCTGGGCCGTCCATCTGGAAAGAAAGAGCCATTCCTATTGGTCCCTCCATCTCCATGGTTTAGGGTCCAGTTTGAGTTCATCTGCCAAGAGTTTATTGGCATTGCCTTCTGTGTCATACCAAGTTTCAGTCTAAACCAAATTTCACCCCCCTCTATCTATCACCATACACTGCCTCTATCTATCTCCGCGTAGTTTCTGTGGGTTAGAGGGAAGACAGAGACGACCCTAGAGAGCCCAGGGAAGACGTAGACGAACCTAGAGAGCCCAGGGAAGACGAAGATGACCCTAGAGAGCCCAGGGAAGATGGAGACGACCCTAGAGAGCCCAGGGAAGACAGAGACAACCCTAGAGAGCCCAGGGAAGACAGAGACGACTCGAGAGCCCAGGGAAGACAGAGACGACCCTAGAGAGCCCAGGGAAGACAGAGACGACTCTAGAGAGCCCAGGGAAGACAGATATGACCCTAGAGAGCCCAGGGAAGACAGAGACGACCCTAGAGAGCCCAGGGAAGACAGAGACGACCCTAGAGAGCCCAGGGAAGACAGAGACGACCCTAGAGAGCCCAGGGAAGACAGAGACGACCCTAGAAGAAACATTCAGCCAGCAGGGTAAGAGAACATGGCGGAGGTGCGCGTGTGTGTACGCGTGTGTGTGTGTGCATATCTGTCCATGTATGTGTGTACTCACTGGAGACGGTGAGCAGGCTGAAGGACAGTTTGTTCCTGGGGGTGATGGGTGGGGGGCCCGGGGAAGAATGGGGCTGGGGGGCTCCAGGGGACACAGAGAGACGGCGGTCTCCACTCAACAGGTTCAACACCTGACTCTTTGGTCTCTGAGGCCTCAGTGGGCTGATCTGAACACACACAGAGAGAGAGAGAAGAGACGTATCACATATCCTGTAGGAATCAAATCAAATCGTAGAATCAAAAATAGATAAGAGGACGAGGGCTGATCTGATGACGTCTGGAGAGAGTCATCAGAGATCAGGATGCTATCAATCAATCAATCATTCAGGAGAGAAGGAAGGAAGGAGAGAGAGGTGGGAGAGAGAGGAGGGAGAGAAAGGAGGGAGAGAAAGGAGGGAGAAAAAAGATGCCACCTAAAACCATCATGTTGCTACCAAACCTATTGTTTATTAGAAGTCAGACCATCAAAACTACATCACAATAGAAAACCATCTAAACTACATCTCAATAGAACTCAATAGAAAACCCTCTAAACTACATCTCAATAGAAAACCATCTAAACTACATCTCAATAGAAAACCATCTAAACTACATCTCAATAGAAAACCATCTAAACTACATCTCAATAGAACTCAATAGAAAACCATCTAAACTACATCCCAATAGAAAACCATCTAAACTACATCTCAATAGAAAACCATCTAAACTACATCTCAATAGAACTCAATAGAAAACCATCTAAACTACATCCCAATAGAAAACCATCTAAACTACATCTCAATAGAAAACCATCTAAACTACATCTCAATAGAACTCAATAGAAAACCATCTAAACTACATCTCAATAGAAAACCATCTAAACTACATCTCACTAGAACACCATCTAAACTACATCACAATAGAACTCAATAGAAAACCATCTAAACTACATCACAATAGAAAACCATCTAAACTACATCTCACTAGAACACCATCTAAACTACATCACAATAGAAAACCATCTAAACTACATCTCAATAGAACACCATCTAAACTACATCTCACTAGAACACCATCTAAACTACATCACAATAGAAAACCATCTAAACTACATCACAATAGAAAACCATCTCAACTACATCTCACTAGAACACCATCTAAACTACATCACAATAGAAAACCATCTAAACTACATCACAATAGAAAACCATCTCAACTACATCTCAATAGAGCTCAATAGAAAACCATCTAAACTACATCTCACTAGAACACCATCTAAACTACATCTCACTAGAAAGCCAATTAAATGTACTGCACTGAAAGGCCAACTGTGTCTAAGCTGAAGAATAACAAACGAGAGAGCAATTAAATACCATTTAGGGTGAAAATTGCTTTCGTATCCTCGTCGGGATTGGCTCATCGTATTCCTCTCTGAACATGCAAATATGTTCAGAGGCTATTTGTATTTCTAAAGCTGGGTATAGATTGAAACTCACGTTTACTGTCAGCTTACTGCATCTTATTTGTGGTTAGTGCCTCAATATTGGTTTCACATGGTAGGGCATAATTTCAATCTGTATTGTGAAGAGGTTTTAAAGGGCTCCACACTTATATATATATTGTAGACAATTAGCTGTTGATTCACAAGTTCATGTCATTCAACCCCGCTGTAAAACTCAAAGTCAGTCCTCAACAGGGTGATGCTTAGAGTGGATTTATCTAACGGAGACAGTACAGCGGTTAGCCTCTTCCCTGTGCCAATGACGTTGAATGAAAGAGTCATCTCTCCTCTCTTCTCAGGCCCCGAGGAAGAAGCTCTATCAGGGGCCAGACGCCTGGCTGGCTGATCTACCACCAGGGGCATCTAGGGGCCAGACGACTGGCTGGCTGATCTACCACCAGGAGCATCTAGGGGCCAGACGACTGGCTGGCTGATCTACCACCAGGGGAATCAAGGGGCCAGACGACTGGCTGACTGATGTAGCACCAGGGGAATCTAGGGGCCGAATAACCGGTGGCTACATCCCAGAGGACCAGAGCAGTGGGCTTTGGTGCTCTGCTGCTGTAATGAAGAGAAGAGTAGGGAGCAAGGAGAGGAGCTGAGGGAGGAGGAGAGGAGCTGAGGGAGGAGGGAGGGAGGGAGGAGAGGAGCTGAGGGAGGGAGGAGGGAGGGAGGGAGGGAGGAGAGGAGCTGAGGGAGGGAGGAGGGAGGGAGGGAGGGAGGAGAGGAGCTGAGGGAGGAGGGAGGGAGGGAGGGAGGAGAGGAGCTGAGGGAGGAGGGAGGGAGGGAGGGAGGGAGGGAGGGAGGGAGGGAGGGAGGAGAGGAGCTAAGGGAGGGAGGGAGGGAGGGAGGGAGGGAGGGAGGGAGGGAGGGAGGGAGGGAGGAGGGAGGGAGGGAGGGAGGGAGGGAGGGAGGGAGGGAGGGAGGGAGGGAGGGAGGAGCTGAGGGAGGAGAGGAGCTGAGGGATATAATTATGTGGTGAGGAGAGAGGGAGGAAGGAGAGGAGGGAGGCAGGGTGGAAGGATGGAGGCAGGGTGGAGGGAGGGAGGAGGGAGGTAGGGTGGAGGGAGGGAGGGAGGAGGGAGGTAGGGTGGAGGGAGGGAGGGAGGGAGGAAGGGTGGAGGGAGGGAGGGAGGAAGGGAGGGAGGGGAGGAGAGAGGAGGGGGGGGAGGGAGGGGGGGAGGGAGGAGAGGGGGAGGAGAGGAGGGAGAGGGGGAGGAGAGGAGGGAGGAGGGAGGGAGGAGGAGCTGAGGGATATAATTATGTGGTGAGGAGAGAGGGAGGCAGGGTGGAGGGAGGGAGGGAGGCAGGGTGGAGGGAGGGAGGAAGGGAGGGAGGGGAGGAGAGAGGAGGGGTGGAGGGAGGGGGGAGGAGAGGAGGGAGGGGGAAGGGAGGGAGGAGAGGAGGGAGGGGGAGGAGAGGAGGAGGGAGGAGAGGAGAGGAGGGAGGAGAGAGGAGCAGAGCCAGGGATAGTCCCCCCTCACCGTCTCTGACAGTATGACTGCCTCGGCGGGCTGCACGGAGATGTCGGTGGTCTTCAGCTCCTTGTCAAAGATCTCCTGGTGTTTACTGTTCCTCTTCTCTTCTTCTTGTCCTTCCTCTCCCTCTCCGACTCGTCGCGCTCCAGCTTGTCCTGGGACTTGCAGTGCAACTTCTTTGGCAGGAGAGGCTCTAGGGCAAAGCTGGGAGGGAGAGGACAACAGGGAGAAGGAGTGAACATGCAGGGCCTTCGGTAAGTATTCAGACCCATTGATTTGTGCAGATTTTGTTACGTTACACAGCCTTATTCTAAAACAGATTAAATTAAATAAAAACTTCAGCAATCTACACACAATACCCCATAATGACATCACAATACCCCATAATGACATCACAATACCCCATAATGACATCACAATACCCCATAATGACATCACAATACCCCATGATGACATCACAATACCCCATAATGACATCACAATACCCCATGATGACATCACAATACCCCATAATGACATCACAATACCCCATGATGACATCACAATACCCCATAATGGCATCACAATACCCCATGATGACATCACAATACCCCATGATGACATCACAATACCCCATAATGACATCACAATACCCCATGATGACATCACAATACCCCATAATGACATCACAATACCCCATAATGACATCACAATACCCCACGGTGACATCACAATACCCCATAATGATCACATTACCCCATAATGACATCACAATACCCCATAATGACATCACAATACCCCATAATGACATCACAATACCCCATGATGACATCACATTACCCCATAATGACGAAGTGAAAACAGTTTTTATATATTTATTTTTCCACATTTAAAAATAAAAAACTGAAATACCTTATTTACATAAGTATTCAGACCCTTTTGCTATGAGACTCGAAATGTATCCTATCACATAACTGTGTGTGTTTGTGTATATTATTGATTATTGAAAGATGTGTTTTCTCCTGACGTCCCCGTTAGTCATATGTGCATCCTTGTGTCCGGTCCTTATTGACCGCTGTGTTCAGAAATTCAGAGAGGGGTGTCCCCATTCTACTGGTTCAATATGGACGTCCCCATTCTACTGGTTCAATATGGACGTCCCCATTCTACTGGTTCAATATGGACGTCCCCATTCTACTGGTTCAATATGGACGTGCCCATTCTACTGGTTCTATATGGACGTCCCCATTCTACTGGTTCTATCTGGACGTCCCCATTCTACTGGTTCTATCTGGATGTCCCCATTCTACTGG
>NW_022265638.1:267500-282500 GCF_002021735.2 Oncorhynchus kisutch | reverse complement strand
GAGTGATCAATACCCTCCTCCTATCTTTGAGTGATCAATACCCTCCTACTCCTCCTATCTTTGAGTGATCAATACCCACCTCCTCCTCCTATCTTTGAGTGATCAATACCCTCCTCCCTATCTTTGAGTGATCAATATCCTCCTACTCCTCCTATCTTTGAGTGATCAATACCCTCCTCCCTATCTTTGAGTGATCAATACCCTCCTATCTTTGAGTGATCAATACCCTCCTACTCCTCCTATCTTTGAGTGATCAATACCCTCCTACTCATCCTATCTTTGAGTGATCAATACCCTCCTCCTATCTTTGAGTGATCAATACCCTCCTACTCCTCCTATCTTTGAGTGATCAATACCCACCTCCTCCTCCTATCTTTGAGTGATCAATATCCTCCTCCCTATCTTTGAGTGATCAATACCCTCCTACTCCTCCTATCTTTGAGTGATCAATACCCTCCTCCCTATCTTTGAGTGATCAATATCCTCCTACTCCTCCTATCTTTGAGTGATCAATACCCTCCTCCCTATCTTTGAGTGATCAATACCCTCCTATCTTTGAGTGATCAATACCCTCCTACTCCTCCTATCTTTGAGTGATCAATACCCTCCTCCTCCTATCTTTGAGTGATCAATACCCTCCTACTCCTCCTATCTTTGAGTGATCAATACCCTCCTATCTTTGAGTGATCAATATCCTCCTCCCTATCTTTGAGTGATCAATACCCTCCTACTCCTCCTATCTTTGAGTGATCAATATCCTCCTCCCTATCTTTGAGTGATCAATACCCTCCTACTCCTCCTATCTTTGAGTGATCAATACCCTCCTACTCCTCCTATCTTTGAGTGATCAATACCCTCCTACTCCTCCTATCTTTGAGTGATCAATACCCTCCTCCTCCTATCTTTGAGTGATCAATACCCTCCTACTCCTCCTATCTTTGAGTGATCAATACCCTCCTACTCCTCCTATCTTTGAGTGATCAATACCCTCCTCCTCCTATCTTTGAGTGATCAATACCCTCCTCCTCCCTATCTTTGAGTGATCAATACCCACCTCCTCCTCCTATCCTTGAGTGATCAATACCCTCCTCCTCCTCCTATCTTTGAGTGATCAATACCCTCCTACTCCTCCTATCTTTGAGTGATCAATACCCTCCTACTCCTCCTATCTTTGAGTGATCAATACCCTCCTCCTCCTCCTATCTTTGAGTGATCAATACCCTCCTCCTCCTATCTTTGAGTGATCAATACCCTCCTCCTCCTCCTATCTTTGAGTGATCAATACCCTCCTCCTATCTTTGAGTGATCAATACCCTCCTCCTCCTCCTCCTATCTTTGAGTGATCAATACCCTCCTCCTCCTCCTATCTTTGAGTGATCAATACCCTCCTCCTCCTCCTATCTTTGAGTGATCAATACCCTCCTCCTCCTCCTCCTATCTTTGAGTGATCAATACCCTCCTCCTCCTCCTATCTTTGTGTGATCAATACCCTCCTATCTTTGAGTGATCAATACCATCCTACTCCTCCTATCTTTGAGTGATCAATAACCTCCTCCTCCTATCTTTGAGTGATCAATACCCTCCTACTCCTCCTATCTTTGAGTGATCAATATCCTCCTCCCTATCTTTGAGTGATCAATACCCACCTCCTCCTCCTATCCTTGAGTGATCAATACCCTCCTCCTCCTCCTATCTTTGAGTGATCAATACCCTCCTACTCCTCCTATCTTTGAGTGATCAATACCCTCCTACTCCTCCTATCTTTGAGTGATCAATACCCTCCTCCTCCTCCTATCTTTGAGTGATCAATACCCTCCTCCTCCTATCTTTGAGTGATCAATACCCTCCTCCTCCTCCTATCTTTGAGTGATCAATACCCTCCTCCTATCTTTGAGTGATCAATACCCTCCTCCTCCTCCTATCTTTGAGTGATCAATACCCTCCTCCTCCTCCTATCTTTGAGTGATCAATACCCTCCTCCTCCTCCTATCTTTGAGTGATCAATACCCTCCTCCTCCTCCTCCTATCTTTGAGTGATCAATACCCTCCTCCTCCTCCTCCTATCTTTGTGTGATCAATACCCTCCTATCTTTGAGTGATCAATACCCTCCCCCTCCTCCTATCTTTGAGTGATCAATACCCTCCTATCTTTGAGTGATCAATACCCTCCTCCTCCTCCTATCTTTGAGTGATCAATACCCTCCTCCTCCCATCAGTGTTAGTTAATAGCGTCTATAGATCCATGTCTAGGGTTGATTCAGTGTGTGTGTGCTCTTCCATACTGAACTGGCCCAGGGTCTAGCAGGTAACATTGCCAGCAGCATTGTGTCCCAGCTACAGTAGGAATGACTCTGAGAAGAACAGGACACAGGAGTGTTGTTCAGGAAGACCACAAATATCATGTCTGTACTAGGGGAGATGGAGAGTTAAGGACCTGAAATACTGAGCCACAGTCAGTCTGTTCTGTTCTCTCCATGCGTCAACACCACCACCATGTTATCACATAAATAATCCTCATTGTGCCCATCATTTTGACAACACTGCAGGTGATGGAATAAACGTTTGTTCGAGGAAATAAATCCAGGGACACTTTTTAATGGGCCAACAACAGGAGAGGAGAGAGAAGAAGTAGCTCAGGAGGAACTGCTCCTCCCTACCTTCAGGCTCAAACTCAACCCTCTATCTGCCACCTCTGGTCTCTAGGCCCTCCCACCCCTACAGGAGGGCAGCTCCCCCTCCCTACCTTCAGGCTCAAACTCAACCCTCTATCTGCCACCTCTGGTCTCTAGGCCCTCCCACCCCTACAGGAGGGCAGCTCTCCCTCCCTACCTTCAGGCTCTGCTCAAACTCAACACTCTGCCACCTCTGGTCTCTAGGCCCTCCCACCCCTACAGGAGGGCAGCTCTCCCTCCCTACCTTCAGGCTCTGCTCAAACTCAACACTCTGCCACCTCTGGTCTCTAGGCCCTCCCACCCCTACAGGAGGGCAGCTCCCCCTCCCTACCTTCAGGCTCTGCTCAAACTCAACACCCTGCCACCTCTGGTCTCTAGGCCCTCCCACCCCTACAGGAGGGCAGCTCCCCCTCCCTACCTTCAGGCTCTGCTCAAACTCAACACCCTGCCACCTCTGGTCTCTAGGCCCTCCCACCCCTACGGGAGGGCAGCTCCCCCTCCCTACCTTCAGGCTCTGCTCAAACTCAACACCCCGAACACTCTATCTGCCACCTCTGGTCTCTAAGCCCTCCCACCCCTACGGGAGGGCAGCTCTCCCTCCCTACCTTCAGGCTCTGCTCAAACTCAACACCCCGAACACTCTATCTGCCACCTCTGGTCTCTAGGCCCTCCCACCCCTACGGGAGGGCAGCTCCCACTCAGCCCAGTCCAAGCTCTTCTCTGTCCTGGCACCCCAATGGTGGAACCAGCTTCCCCCTGAAGCTCGGACAGCAGAGTCCCTGCCCATCTTCTGAAAACGTCTGAAACCCGACCTTAAATAATCCTCCTTTCACTTGAGCCTCCCCACCCCTTCTAGCTCGGACTCTACTGACAGCCCGGACTCTACCGACAGCCCGGACTCTACCGACAGCCCGGACTCTACCGACAGCCCGGACTCTACCGACAGCTCGGACTCTACTGACAGCCCGGACTCTACTGACAGCTCTGACAGCTCGGACTCTACTGACATCTCTGACAGCTCGGACTCTACTGACAGCTCTGACAGCTCGGACTCTACTGACAGCTCTGACAGCTCGGACTCTACTGACAGCCCGGACTCTACTGACAGCTCTGACAGCTCGGACTCTACTGACAGCTCGGACTCTTCTGACAGCTCGGACTCTACTGACAGCTCGGACTCTACTGACAGCTCGGACTCTACTGACAGCCCGGACTCTACTGACAGCCCGGACTCTACTGACAGCCCGGACTCTACTGACAGCCCGGACTCTACTGACAGCCCGGACTCTACTGACAGCTCGGACTCTACTGACAGCTCTGACAGCTCGGACTCGACTGACAGCTCTGACAGCTCGGACTCTACTGGCAGCTCGGACTCTACTGGCAGCTCGGACTCTACTGACAGCTCGGACTCTACTGGCAGCTCGGACTCTACTGGCAGCTCGGACTCTACTGGCAGCTCGGACTCTACTGACAGCTCGGACTCTACTGACAGCTCGGACTCTACTGACAGCTCTGACAGCTCAGACTCTACTGACAGCTCTGACTCTACTGACAGCTCTGACTCTACTGACAGCTCTGACAGCTCGGACTCTACTGACAGCTCGGACTCTACTGACAGCTACGTTATTGAGGGAAAATCTACTTTCTATGCCTGTGATATGTGGTTGTCTCACCAAGCTACCTTAAGATGAATGCACTAACTGTGATATGTGGTTGTTCCACCTAGCTATCTGGAGATGAATGCACTAACTGTAAGTGGCTCTGGCCAAGAGTGTCTGCTAAATTACTAACATGTCAATTTAAAATGAGTAGGAGAGAGTAGGATGAGATGAGAGGAGGAATTAGGACAGAGAAAGAGAAGAAGTAGAGAGGAAGAAAGGAGAGGAGAAGAGAGGAGAGCAGAGAAGAGAGGAGCAGAAGGGAGAAGAGGAGAACAGAGAAGAGGAGAGATGAGAAGAGAGGAGAGCGGATAAGAGAGGAGACGAGAGCATAGGAGAGAGGAGAAGAGAGGAGAAGAGGAGAAAGGAGAAGAGTGCATGGGAGAGAGGAGATGAGGAGAAGAGAGGAGGAGAGAGGAGAGGAGGAGAGAGAATATAGGAGAGAGGAGGAGAAGAGAGGTGGAGAGAGGAGGAGAGAGAAGGAGAGAGAGGAAGAGGAGGAGAGAGGAGGAGAAGAGAGGAGGAGAAGAGAGGTGGAGAGAGGAGGAGAGGAGAGGTGGAGAGAGGAGGAGAGAGGAGAACAGAAGAATAGAGGCGGAGAGAGGAGGAGAGAGGTGGAGAGAGGTGGAGAGAGGTGGAGAGAGCACAGGAGAGAGGAGACGAGAGGTGGAGAGAGGAGGAGAGAGGAGGAGAAGAGAGGAGGAGAAGAGAGGTGGAGAGGAGAGGTGGAGAGAGGAGGAGAGAGGAGAACAGAAGAATAGAGGAGGAGAGAGGTGGAGAGAGCACAGGAGAGAGGAGACGAGAGGTGGAGAGAGGAGGAGAGAGGTGGAGAAGAGAGCACAGGAGAGAGGAGACGAGAGGTGGAGAGAGGAGGAGAGAGGAGGAGAGAGCACAGGAGAGAGGAGACGAGAGGTGGAGAGAGGAGGAGAGAGGTGGAGAAGAGAGCACAGGAGAGAGGAGACGAGAGGTGGAGAGAGGTGGAGAAGAGAGCACAGGAGAGAGGAGGAGAGAGGTGGAGAGAGGTGGAGAAGAGAGCACAGGAGAGAGGGGACGAGAGGTGGAGAGAGGAGACGAGAGGTGGAGAGAGGAGACGAGAGGTGGAGAAGAGAGCACAGGAGAGAGATATTACCAGTGTCTTGACTCCGTACTGTTTCTCCACTTTCTCTCTGAGCTGTTTGAAGCAGACCTCCAGGCGGTCATGGAAAGGCCTCAGAGCCTCAGTCACTTTCTCTCCATGGATACGAACTCCATCAGCTAGGTAAGGGATCTGGAAACACACAATGATCACAACGGTCATCTAAAGGGGTTTGAACACACACACGCACGCACGCACGCACGCACACACACACACACAGACACAGACACAGACACAGACACAGACACACACAGACACAGACACAGACACACACACACACACACACACACACACACACACACACACACACACACACACACACACACACGTCAAGTAAGGGACCACAACACAACAAAATGGACACAAAACTCCATAACATTCCCCTCCTACTGGTGTCAGGTGGTATATTATACTCCATAACATTCCCCTCCTACTGGTGTCAGGTGGTATATTATACTCCATAACATTCCCCTCCTACTGGTGTCAGGTGGTATATTATACTCCATAACATTCCCCTCCTACTGGTGTCAGGTGGTATATTATACTCCATAACATTCCCCTCCTACTGGTGTCAGGTGGTATATTATACTCCATAACATTCCCCTCCTACTGGTGTCAGGTGGTATATTATACTCCATAACATTCCTCTCCTACTGGTGTCAGGTGGTATATTATACTCCATAACATTCCCCTCCTACTGGTGTCAGGTGGTATATTATACTCCATAACATTCCCCTCCTGCTGGTGTCAGGTGGTATATTATACTCCATAACATTCCCTTCCTACTGGTGTCAGGTGGTATATTATACTCCATAACATTCCCCTCCTACTGGTGTCAGGTGGTATATTATACTCCATAACATTCCCCTCCTGCTGGTGTCAGGTGGTATATTATACTCCATAACATTCCCTTCCTACTGGTGTCAGGTAGACACTGGGACTTAGAACTGTTAATTACGTCCGAACTCACAGTAAGTCATGGTGTGTGTGTGGGGGGGTGTACTTGTTTGTATGTTTGTGTGTGTGTGGGGAAGTGTACTTGTTTGTGTTTGTGTGTGTGTGTGTGTCTGTGTGTGTGTATGTGTGTCTGTGTGTGTGTGTCTTTAGAACCCACGCCTGCTGAGAAAGCCAAGGGAACATGGCCGTGTTCATTAAAACCCCGGTAGAATGTAGAAGGCCTGGTTGCCATAGTCACCTCACCGCCCCATGCTCCTACTCTCTAGACACACTGGGGGTTTCTCTTCTGTTATCACACTGCTCCTTTACATGACACAGCAAAACTAAGAGTACACAGGACTGGCACGGGACTGACGTGGGACTGACACGGGACTGACACAGGACTGGCGCGGGACTGACACGGGACTGACACAGGACTGGCACGGGACTGACGTGGGACTGACACTGGACTGGCACGGCATTGACATGGGACTGGACTGACGTGGGACTGACACGGGACTGACACTGGACTGACGCGGGACTGGCACGGGATTGACACGGGACTGGACTGACGTGGGACTGACACGGGACTGACACTGGACTGACGCGGGACTGGCACGGGATTGACACGGGACTGGACTGACGTGGGACTGACACGGGACTGACACTGGACTGACGCGGGACTGGCACGGGACTGGCACAGGACTGACACAGGACTGACACGGGACTGATACTGGACTGACAAGGGATTGGACTGACGTGGGACTGACACGGGACTGACACTGGACTGGCATGGGACTGACACGGGATTGACACGGGACTGGGGCAGGTAGGTAGGAAGCTAGAGCGACGCACGATTGGCCCAGCGTCGTCCGGGTTAGGGGAGGGTTTGGCCGGGGTAGGACGTCATTGTAAAATAATAATTTATTCATAACTGACTAGTTAAATAAAGGTTAAATTAATGAATAAATAAAAAGCCAGGGGAGTGCCTATAGTAGTTGTCTGAGTCTAGCCTTCATGATGCTATGAGAGAGCACATGTAAAGACACACATTATAGAGTGCCTATAGTAGTTATGATGCTATGAGAGAGCACATGCAAAGACACACATTATAGAGTGCCTATAGCAGTTGTCTGAGTCTAGCCTTCATGATGCTATGAGAGAGCACATGTAAAGACACACATTATAGAGTGCCTATAGTAGTTATGATGCTATGAGAGAGCACATGCAAAGACACACATTATAGAGTGCCTATAGTAGTTGTCTGAGTCTAGCCTTCATGATGCTATGAGAGAGCACATGTAAAGACACACATTATAGAGTGCCTATAGTAGTTATGATGCTATGAGAGAGCACATGCAAAGACACACATTATAGAGTGCCTATAGTAGTTGTCTGAGTCTAGCCTTCATGATGCTATGAGAGAGCACATGTAAAGACACACATTATAGAGTGCCTATAGTAGTTATGATGCTATGAGAGAGCACATGCAAAGACACACATTATAGAGTGCCTATAGTAGTTGTCTGAGTCTAGCCTTCATGATGCTATGAGAGAGCACATGTAAAGACACACATTATAGAGTGCCTATAGTAGTTGTCTGAGTCTAGCCTTCATGATGCTATGAGAGAGCAGATTTGTACCTTGTCAGCTCGGGGGTTTGAACTTGCAACCTTCCGGTTACTAGTCCAACGCTCTAACCACTAGACTACCCTGCCCCCTCTACACTCTAACCACTAGGCCACCCTGCCGCCTTGACACTCTAACCACTAGGCTACCCTGCCGCCTCTACACTCTAACCACTAGACTACCCTGCCGCCTCTACACTCTAACCACTAGGCCACCCTGCCGCCTCTACACTCTAACCACTAGACTACCCTGCCGCCTCTACACTCTAACCACTAGACTACCCTGCCGCCTCTACACTCTAACCACTAGGCCACCCTGCCGCCTCTACACTCTAACCACTAGACTACCCTGCCGCCTCTACACTCTAACCACTAGACTACCCTGCCGCCTCTACACTCTAACCACTAGGCTACCCTGCCGCCTCTACACTCTAACCACTAGGCCACCCTGCCACCTCTACACTCTAACCACTAGGCTACCCTGCCGCCCCAAAATGAGGCAACAGGAAGTGGCTAATAAGTCTGGCTGTACATCTGACTGGCTGACTTACTGCAAATGGAGAAATGATGTGACGAAACTCAACAAAGAAGAAGAAGAGACTGTATTATGAAGCCAAGATCAATGATATACAGAATGATGGGAAAAAAAACTTAGGAGAACTTTAAATGACATAATGGGCAGAAAGACAAATTCAACTCCATCTTTTCATCGAATCAGATGGCTTATTCATCACAAAACCATTTGATGTTGCCAATTATTTTAATGATGACTTCATTGGCAACGTGGGAAAATGTAGGCAGGAAATGCCGACAACGAACAGCGAGCTTTCATATTCATGCATAAAATATACAGATAACGAAAGAAAAGCTTAGCATATTTTAACGTTGTAAAGTTAGTGTGGGAGAGGTAGATACTTTTTTTTATTGATCAATAATGACAAACCTCCTGACATTGAGAATTTAGATGGAAAGCTACTGAGGATGGTAGCTGACTCTATAGTCACTCCTATCTGTCATATCTCTAATCTGAGCCAAGAGGAAAGTCTTTGTCCTCAGGCCTGGAGGGAAGCCAAAGTCATTCCGCCACCCAAGAGGGGTACAGATGCCTTTACTGGTTCTAAGAGCAAACTTATCAGCTTGCTGCCAGCTCTTAGCAAACTGTTGGAAGAAAATGGTGTTTGACCAAATTCAATGTTATTTCTTTCAAAATGAACAAGACTTAAAGCATGCTTATAGAGAAGAGCACTCAATGTGTATGGTACTGACACACATGACTGATGATTGGTTGAAAGAAATAGATGATGAGAAGATTGTGGGAGCTGTACTGTTGGATCTGGACGGCTCTGACTTAGAATACGTGGACAACTACAAATACCTGGGTGTCTGGTTAGACTGTAAACTCTCCTTCCAGACTCACATCAAATATCTCCAATCCAAAGTTAAATCTAGAATTGGCTTCCTATTTCGACAACAAAGCCTCCTTCACTCATGCTGCCAAACATATCCTTGTAAAACTGACCATCCTACCGATCCTCGACTTCGGTGACGTCATCTATAAAATAGCCTCCAATACCCTACTCAACAAACTGGATGCATTCTATCACAGTGCCATCCGTTTTGTCACCAAAGCCCCATATTCTACCCACCATTGCGACCTGTATGCACTCGTTGGTTGACCCTCGCTTTATACTCGTCGCCAAACCCACTGGCTCCAGGTTATCGACAAGTCTCTGCTAGGTAAAGCCCCGCCTTATCTCACTGCTCACTGGTCACCATAGCAGCAACCACTCGTAGCATGCGCTCCAGCAGGTATATCTCACTGGTCATCCCCAAAGCCAATTCCTCCTTTGGTCATCTTTCCTTCCAGTTCTCTGCTGCCAATGACTGGAACGAACTGCAAAAATCTCTGAAGTTGGAGACTCACATCTCCCTCACTAGCTTTAAGCACCAGCTGTCAGAGCAGCTCACAGGTCACTGCACCTGTAAATAGCCCATCTGTAAATAGCCCATCCAACTACCTCATCCCCATACTGTATATATTTATTTATCTTGCTCCTTTGCACCCCAGTATCTCTACTTGCACATTCATATTCTGCACATCTTCTGCACATCTACCATTCCAGTGTTTTAATTGCTATATTGTAATTACTTCGCCACCATGGCCTATTTATTGCCTTAACTCCCTTATCTCACCTCATTTCCACTCACTGTATATAGACTTTTAGTTTTCTTTTGTTCTACTGTATTATTGACTGTATGTTTTGTTTATTCCATGTGTAACTCTGTGTTGTTGTTTATTCCACGTGTAACTCTGTGTTGTTGTTTGTGTCGAATTGCTGCGCTTTATCTTGGCCAGGTAGCAGTTGTAAATGAGAACTTGTTCTCAACTAGCCTACCTGGTTAAATAAAGGTGAAATCAATTAAAAAATATATGCTTTTCCAATGTGATGTAGTTTAGATGGTTTTCTATTGAGATGTAGTGAGATGTAGTTTAGATGGTTTTCTATTGAGATGTAGTGAGATGTAGTTTAGATGGTTTTCTATTGAGATGTAGTGAGATGTAGTTTAGATGTAGTTTAGATGGTTTTCTATTGAGTTCTATTGAGATGTAGTTTAGATGGTTTTCTATTGTGTTATATTGAGATGTAGTTTAGATGGTTTTTCTATTGAGTTCTATTGTGATGTAGTTTAGATGGTTTTCTAGTGAGATGTAGTTTAGATGGTTTTCTATTGAGATGTAGTTTAGATGGTTTTCTATTGAGATGTAGTGGTTAAATAAAGGTTAAATAAAAAATAATAACTAAAAATATGTCAGTGCTTTGATATCACTGACCATAACCTGTTGTTGAGAAAACATGGCACTTATCGTAAGAGTAGGGGTGTTAACCCCGGTGTCCTGGCTAAATTCCCAATCTGGCCCTCAAACCACCATGGTCACCTAATAATCCCCAGTTTACAATTGGCTCATTAATCCCCTGAACATGTTCTCAGTCAACTTACCTGGTAAAATAACGGATAAAAAAAAATAATAATAATAAAAAATAAAAACCTGTGAGAAAACTTGTGTTAATGGCTTTTCAACCTTCAGCCATACCATGGATTCAGAGCTATCTATCTAATAGAACTCAGAGGGTGTTCTTTAATGGAAGCTTCTCTATTGTCAAACATGTAAAGTGTGGTGTACCGCAGGGCAGCTCTCTGGGGCCTCTACTCTTTTCTATTTTTTAACAATGACCTGTCATTGGTGTCATGACTGTCTTGATCAGGTCAGGTTACAGGAGACCACAACCCTACAGATTATCTCTCAACCCCAACAGAGGAGAGATGTGTGGGTCTGAAGATGTGGGGGGTTTTATGGCCCCACGCCCCTTGTAAATCTCAGGCCACAGACAAATTCCTTTGTCCCGTCACTAGAACCAGCCTCAGAACATTAAACATGAAATAAAGGGACTTTGGAGGCTCTGGTAACGAATCGTGTTTGACTTTATAACAGGCTGAGTGTCCCTACAGCTAATCATCTTGAAGAGTTAGTTTTTCTACAGACAGGAGGCTCTGGTAACGAATCGTGTTTGACTTTATAACAAGCTGAGTGTCCCTACAGCTAATCATCTTGAAGAGTTAGTTTTTCTACAGACAGGAGGCTCTGGTAACGAATCGTGTTTGACTTTATAACAAGCTGAGTGTCCCTACAGCTAATCATCTTGAAGAGTTAGTTTTTCTACAGACAGGAGGCTCTGGTAACGAATCGTGTTTGACTTTATAACAGGCTGAGTGTCCCTACAGACTGAGTCTCCCTACAGGCTGAGTGTCCCTACAGGCTGAGTGTCCCTACAGGCTGAGTCTCCCTACAGGCTGAGTCTCCCTACAGGCTGAGTCTCCCTACAGACTGAGTCTCCCTACAGACTGAGTCTCCCTACAGGCTGAGTCTCCCTACAGGCTGAGTCTCCCTACAGAATGAGTGTCCCTACAGGCTGAGTCTCCCTACAGGCGGAGTCTCCCTACAGGCTGAGTCTCCCTACAGACTGAGTCTCCCTACAGACTGAGTGTCCCTGCAGACTGAGTGTCCCTGCAGGCTGAGTCTCCCTACAGGCTCAGTCTCCCTACAGGCTCAGTCTCCCTACAGGCTGAGTCTCCCTACAGGCTGAGTCTCCCTACAGGCTGAGTCTCCCTACAGGCTGAGTCTCCCTACAGGCTGAGTCTCCCTACAGAATGAGTGTCCCTACAGGCTGAGTCTCCCTACAGGCGGAGTCTCCCTACAGGCGGAGTCTCCCTACAGGCTGAGTCTCCCTACAGACTGAGTCTCCCTACAGACTGAGTGTCCCTGCAGACTGAGTGTCCCTGCAGGCTGAGTCTCCCTACAGGCTGAGTCTCCCTACAGGCTGAGTCTCCCTACAGGCTGAGTCTCCCTACAGGCTGAGTCTCCCTACAGGCGGAGTCTCCCTACAGGCGGAGTCTCCCTACAGGCTGAGTCTCCTTACAGACTGAGTCTCCCTACAGACTGAGTGTCCCTGCAGCCAATGGTTTAAGTACAGTTAGGTGATGGTGCCTTATAGCAGGGATTTGTCGTCTCCTCGGGAACACCAAGCCATCCACATTTTGGATCTATTTTGGATCTATTCCAGAGCACCTGATTCAATTCGTCAGCTAATCAGGTGGATCAGGTGAGATAGTTCATTGTAAACATTGTAAAACGTCAGGGGGTCACCGAGGAGAGGTTAGAAAAACCACTGCTCTGCAGGAAGTCTCTCTAAGAACGAGTCGAATATTACAACCGATAGTATAGCTCCTCCCCCTTTTACTTCCTCCTCCCCCAGGTTTGAACATACAACTGTTCCTTAGTTCATATAAAAACAAAAATTGTTAAAGTTATGAATAAAAAATAAAATCCAATAAAAAAATAGGCTTGTTGATGAATAATAATTAATAATAATAATTAATTAATATGCGGTAATAAGTCAAAGGCACACAAAGAAAACATTTAATCCTCTTACAATGGGTTTAGTGCAGGTCTTTGGCTGCAGGAAGTCACACAAAGAGGTTTTATTTACAGTATACGCTTCCACAGCCAACAGACACTCTTACTGTCACCGTTCCACCGTACACAGCATCTTCAGTACAGTGTCTTTATGGCTTATATATTCACAGCAGCCAAACGCCTGACTAAAGGGTTTACTCTGACAACACAGAGGGGTGTGAAGTCTCTGGGAAAGAAGGGAGTGTGTGTGTGTGTGTGTGTGTGAGAGAGAGTGAGTGAGTGTGTGTGTGTGAGAGAAAGAGAATGTCTGCGTTAACCTATATAAGTCCTCTGAGTGTTCCAGTCTTCTATACTATACAGAGGGAACTCTGGCTAACAAAGGAGATAGATACAGAGTCCAGACATACTGATAGATACAGAGTCCAGACATACTGATAGATACAGAGTCCAGACATACAGATAGATACAGAGTCCAGACATACTGATAGATACAGAGTCCAGACATACAGATAGAACCAGAGTCCAGACATACTGATAGAACCAGAGTCCAGACATACAGATAGAACCAGAGTCCAGACATACTGATAGATACAGAGTCCAGACATACTAATAGATACAGAGTCCAGACATACTGATAGATACAGAGTCCAGACACACTGATAGATACAGAGTCCAGACATACTGATAGATACAGAGTCCAGACATACTGATAGATACAGAGTCCAGACATACTGATAGATACAGAGTCCAGACATACTGATAGATACAGAGTCCAGACATACTGATAGAAACAGAGCCCAGACATACTGATAGAAACAGAGTCCAGACATACAGATAGATACAGAGTCCAGACATACAGATAGAACCAGAGTCCAGACATACTGATAGATACAGAGTCCAGACATACTGATAGATACAGAGTCCAGACATACAGATAGAACCAGAGTCCAGACATACTGATAGAACCAGAGTCCAGACATACAGATAGAACCAGAGTCCAGACATACTGATAGAACCAGAGTCCAGACATACTGATAGATACAGAGTCCAGACATACTGATAGAAACAGAGCCCAGACATACTGATAGAAACAGAGTCCAGACATACTGATAGATACAGAGTCCAGACATACTGATAGATACAGAGTCCAGACATACTGATAGAAACAGAGTCCAGACATACTAATAGAACCAGAGTCCAGACATACTGATAGAGACAGAGTCCAGACATACTGAGGTCCTGGAACTATTGAGACCAGTTATAACAGGTCCTGGAACTATTGAGACCGGTTATAACAGGTCCTGGAACTATTGAGACCCGTTATAACAGGTCCTAGGAATTATTGAGACGGACCCAGTTATAACAGGTCCTGGAACTATTGAGACCAGTTATAACAGGTCCTAGGAACTATTGAGACGGACCCAGTTATAACAGGTCCTGGAACTATTGAGACCAGTTATAACAGGTCCTAGGAACTATTGAGACGGACCCAGTTATAACAGGTCCTGGAACTATTGATACAGACCCAGTTATAACAGGTCCTAGGAACTATTGAGACCAGTTATAACAGGTCCTGGAACTATTGAGACGGACCCAGTTATAACAGGTCCTGGAACTATTGATACAGACCCAGTGATAACAGGTCCTAGGAACTATTGAGACCAGTTATAACAGGTCCTAGGAACTATTGAGACGGACCCAGTTATAACAGGTCCTGGAACTATTGATACAGACCCAGTTATAACAGGTCCTAGGAACTATTGAGACCAGTTATAACAGGTCCTGGAACTATTGAGACGGACCCAGTTATAACAGGTCCTGGAACTATTGATACAGACCCAGTGATAACAGGTCCTAGGAACTATTGAGACGGACCCAGTTATAACAGGTCCTGGAACTATTGAGACCAGTTATAACAGGTCCTAGGAACTATTGAGACGGACCCAGTTATAACAGGTCCTGGAACTATTGAGACGGACCCAGTTATAACAGG
>NW_022265638.1:247500-262500 GCF_002021735.2 Oncorhynchus kisutch | reverse complement strand
GTGTGTGTGTGTGAGTGCGAGTGTGAATGCCTTTGTGTCTCGCTGTGTGTGTGTGTGTGAGTGCGAGTGTGAATGCCTTTGTGTCTCGCTGTGTGTGTGTGTGTGTGAGTGCGAGTGTTAATGCCTTTGTGTCTCTGTGTGTGTGTGTGTGTGAGCGCGAGTGTGAATGCCTCTGCATCTCTGTGGGAGTGTGTGTGTCTCTGTGTGTGTGTGAGTGAGCGCGCATGCCTCTGTGTCTCTGTGTGTGTCTCTGTGGGTGTGTGTGTGTCTCTGTGTGTGTGAGCACGAGTGTGCATGCATCTGTGTCTCTGTGTGTGTCTCTGTGGGTGTGTGTGTGTCTCTGTGTGTGTGAGCGTGAGTGTGCATGCATCTGTGTCTCTGTGTGTGTGCGTGAATGGAGCTAACACAAATTTATTTCTGTATGAGCCCCTAGACTAGGGAATGAGGTAGACAATCTACTCTGTATGAGTCACCTAGACTAGGGAACGAGGTAGACATCTACTCTGTATGGGTCACCTAGGGAACGAGGTAGACATCTACTCTGTATGGGTCACCTAGGGAACGAGGTAGACATCTACTCTGTATGGGTCCCCTAGACTAGGGAACGAGGTAGACATCTACTCTGTATGAGTCACCTAGGGAACGAGGTAGACATCTACTCTGAATGAGTCACCTAGGGAACGAGGTAGACATCTACTCTGTATGGGTCACCTAGGGAACGAGGTAGACAATCTACTCTGTATGGGTCACCTAGGGAACGAGGTAGACATCTACTCTGTATGGGTCACCTAGGGAATGAGGTAGACATCTACTCTGTATGGGTCACCTAGGGAACGAGATAGACAATCTACTCTGTATAGGTCACCTAGGGAACGAGGTAGACATCTACTCTGTATGGGTCACCTAGGGAACGAGGTAGACAATCTACTCTGTATGGGTCACCTAGGGAACGAGGTAGACATCTACTCTGAATGAGTCACCTAGGGAACGAGGTAGACATCTACTCTGAATGAGTCACCTAGGGAACGAGGTAGACAATCTACTCTGTATGGGTCACCTAGGGAACGAGGTAGACATCTACTCTGTATGGGTCACCTAGGGAACGAGGTAGACATCTACTCTGAATGAGTCACCTAGGGAACGAGGTAGACAATCTACTCTGTATGGGTCACCTAGGGAACGAGGTAGACATCTACTCTGTATGGGTCACCTAGGGAACGAGGTAGACATCTACTCTGTATGGGTCACCTAGGGAATGAGGTAGACATCTACTCTGTATGGGTCACCTAGGGAACGAGGTAGACATCTACTCTGTATGAGTCACCTAGGGAACGAGGTAGACATCTACTCTGAATGAGTCACCTAGGGAACGAGGTAGACATCTACTCTGTATGGGTCACCTAGGGAACGAGGTAGACATCTACTCTGTATGGGTCACCTAGGGAACGAGTTAGACATCTACTCTGTATGGGTCACCTAGGGAACGAGGTAGACATCTACTCTGTATGGGTCACCTAGGGAATGAGGTAGACATCTACTCTGTATGGGTCACCTAGGGAACGAGGTAGACATCTACTCTGTATGGGTCACCTAGGGAACGAGGTAGACATCTACTCTGAATGAGTCACCTAGGGAACGAGGTAGACATCTACTCTGTATGGGTCACCTAGGGAACGAGGTAGACAATCTACTCTGTATGGGTCACCTAGGGAACGAGGTAGACAATCTACTCTGTATGGGTCACCTAGGGAACGAGGTAGACAATCTACTCTGTATGGGTCACCTAGGGAACGAGGTAGACATCTACTCTGTATGGGTCACCTAGGGAACGAGGTAGACATCTACTCTGTATGAGTCACCTAGGGAACGAGGTAGACATCTACTCTGTATGGGTCACCTAGGGAACGAGGTAGACAATCTACTCTGTATGGGTCACCTAGGGAACGAGGTAGACATCTACTCTGTATGGGTCACCTAGGGAACGAGGTAGACATCTACTCTGTATGGGTCACCTAGGGAACGAGGTAGACAATCTACTCTGTATGGGTCACCTAGGGAACGAGGTAGACAATCTACTCTGTATGGGTCACCTAGGGAACGAGGTAGACAATCTACTCTGTATGGGTCACCTAGGGAACGAGGTAGACATCTACTCTGTATGGGTCACCTAGGGAACGAGGTAGACATCTACTCTGTATGAGTCACCTAGGGAACGAGGTAGACATCTACTCTGTATGGGTCACCTAGGGAACGAGGTAGACAATCTACTCTGTATGGGTCACCTAGGGAACGAGGTAGACATCTACTCTGTATGGGTCACCTAGGGAACGAGGTAGACATCTACTCTGTATGGGTCACCTAGGGAACGAGGTAGACACCTACTCTGTATGGGTCACCTAGGGAACGAGGTAGACATCTACTCTGTATGGGTCACCTAGGGAACGAGGTAGACATCTACTCTGTATGAGTCACCTAGGGAACGAGGTAGACATCTACTCTGTATGGGTCACCTAGGGAACGAGGTAGACATCTACTCTGTATGGGTCACCTAGGGAACGAGGTAGACACCTACTCTGTATGGGTCACCTAGGGAACGAGGTAGACATCTACTCTGTATGGGTCACCTAGGGAACGAGGTAGACATCTACTCTGTATGAGTCACCTAGGGAACGAGGTAGACATCTACTCTGAATGAGTCACCTAGGGAATGAGGTAGACAATCTACTCTGTATGGGTCACCTAGGGAACGAGGTAGACACCTACTCTGTATGGGTCACCTAGGGAACGAGGTAGACATCTACTCTGTATGGGTCACCTAGGGAACGAGGTAGACATCTACTCTGTATGAGTCACCTAGGGAACGAGGTAGACATCTACTCTGAATGAGTCACCTAGGGAACGAGGTAGACAATCTACTCTGTATGGGTCACCTAGGGAACGAGGTAGACACCTACTCTGTATGGGTCACCTAGGGAACGAGGTAGACATCTACTCTGTATGGGTCACCTAGGGAACGAGGTAGACATCTACTCTGTATGAGTCACCTAGGGAACGAGGTAGACATCTACTCTGAATGAGTCACCTAGGGAACGAGGTAGACAATCTACTCTGTATGGGTCACCTAGGGAACGAGGTAGACATCTACTCTGTATGGGTCACCTAGGGAACGAGGTAGACATCTACTCTGAATGAGTCACCTAGGGAACGAGGTAGACATCTACTCTGTATGGGTCACCTAGGGAACGAGGTAGACATCTACTCTGTATGGGTCACCTAGGGAACGAGGTAGACATCTACTCTGTATGGGTCACCTAGGGAACGAGGTAGACATCTACTCTGTATGGGTCACCTAGGGAACGAGGTAGACACCTACTCTGTATGGGTCACCTAGGGAACGAGGTAGACATCTACTCTGTATGAGTCACCTAGGGAACGAGGTAGACATCTACTCTGAATGAGTCACCTAGGGAACGAGGTAGACAATCTACTCTGTATGGGTCACCTAGGGAACGAGGTAGACATCTACTCTGTATGGGTCACCTAGGGAACGAGGTAGACATCTACTCTGAATGAGTCACCTAGGGAACGAGGTAGACATCTACTCTGTATGGGTCACCTAGGGAACGAGGTAGACATCTACTCTGTATGGGTCACCTAGGGAACGAGGTAGACATCTACTCTGTATGGGTCACCTAGGGAACGAGGTAGACATCTACTCTGTATGGGTCACCTAGGGAACGAGGTAGACATCTACTCTGTATGGGTCACCTAGGGAACGAGGTAGACATCTGTTCACATTCAAGTGCTCAGCAAGAAATGGTAAAACACAACAATCACCTATTTTGATGTAGAAGAAAACACACCAATTAAAATAAAGTGTGTGTGTGTGTGTGTGTGTGTGTGTGTGTGTGTGTGTGTGTGTGTGTGTGTGTGTGTGTGTGTGTGTGTGTGTGTGTGTGTGCGTGTGTGTGTGTGTGTGTGTGTGTTGAGCGAATATAGCTTTTTGAGGGTTGGTTCGGTTTCGGTTCGATTACAAATTATTTATCACGGATATCGGGTTTCAATGTTTATCTTGTTTTATACATTAAATGCGCTATGCATTATGTGGGTTGAATGCTTTAACAACACAGAATAAAACAATGAATTAAAAGTCCCATGATGGTTGTGTCTGTCCATTACTGCTTATCATTTATTAACCATCATTTGTTCACATTACTTTAGTAAAAACTAAAATATATATTTGATGACTATTATTTAATTCCAAGTCACCATCTCATATAGGACTGCTGTCTAAGCTCTCTGACATATTCACTTCGAAGAACTAGTTAAATAGTGATTAAGGCATTTAATACCAACTATCAATCATAGATCAACTGCTTGCTATCCTTCTGGATGGCGTGTTCTCTGAGCCTCCGTGTCTCCGCACAGACCAGACAAGTTTAACCTTTTCACTCGTGAGTTCCACTTGCTTTGTGATTTGAGAGAAAACTGTAAAGGACTTGTCAAGTCATGTGTTCCGCCCACTGTAATAATTGAAGATTTGCAATATGATGAAAAGCGGTCTTTGACTTTGACTTTGTTTATTTGCGTCTTCTAGTGAATGGCATTCTGGGATTAGGGTGTTTTCGCTTGTCAAACATAAACAAACATGGCCGCCATCATAAAGAGCTGCTGTTAGATTAGCTGACACGCCGTGTAGTAGGGAGTTGTAGTTTCTGTAGAGATAAATCAGATCAGTCCTGAACTGTGCCGTGTAGTAGGGAGTTGTAGTTTCTGTAGAGATAAATCAGATCAGTCCTGAACTGTGCCGTGTAGTAGGGAGTTGTAGTTCCTGTAGAAATAAATCAGATCAACCCTGAACTGTGCCGTGTAGTAGGGAGTTGTAGTTTCTGTAGAGATAAATCAGATCAGTCCTGAACTGTGCCGTGTAGTAGGGAGTTGTAGTTTCTGTAGAAATAAATCAGCTCAATCCTGAACTGTGCCGTGTAGTAGGGAGTTGTAGTTCCTGTAGAAATAAATCAGATCAATCCTGTCTTTTTCTAAACAAGGTCACATTTCTCCCATCTACTCACCAGAGATGTCGTACAAGTCTAACTGTTAGGTCACCAATTTATGTTGTCTTTGTTGTTGTTGTTGTCAGAGCATCCTGTTATTTAGACGGGTTTAATGGAATGAGTTTGGGCTGTGGATGTGTTCCGTTTGATGCACGATGACATTTATCTTGTACAACCTGTTATTTAGACTGGTTTAATGATATTTATATTTAATAATTGATCTTTTACAATAAAAAGTGGAATTGAGGAACAAGATCTTTCTTTCCCACCAGTGAAGTTAAGTGGGAGTGCAATGGATTATGGTCGTTGTAGTTAATTACCACTTTTTCTGCTCTAAACTACGTGGCATATAGGCCTGTTGGAAACTACAACTCCCTACTACACGGCACAGTTCAGGATTGATCTGATTTATCTCTACAGGAACTACAACTCCCTACTACACGGCACAGTTCAGGATTGAGCTGATTTATTTCTACAGGAACTACAACTCCCTACTACACAGCACAGTTCAGGACTGATCTGATTTATCTCTACAGAAACTACAACTCCCTACTACACGGCACAGTTCAGGATTGATCTGATTTATCTCTACAGGAACTACAACTCCCTACTACACGGCACAGTTCAGGATTGATCTGATTTATCGACAGAAACTACAACTCCCTACTACACGGCACAGTTCAGGACTGATCTGATTTATCTCTACAGAAACTACAACTCCCTGCTACACGGCACAGTTCAGGATTGATCTGATTTATCTCTACAGGAACTACAACTCCCTACTACACGGCACAGTTCAGGACTGATCTGATTTATCTCTACAGGAACTACAACTCCCTACTACACGGCACAGTTCAGGACTGATCTGATTTATCTCTACAGAAACTACAACTCCCTACTACACGGCACAGTTCAGGATTGATCTGATTTATCTCTACAGGAACTACAACTCCCTACTACACGGCACAGTTCAGGATTGATCTGATTTATTTCTACAGGAACTACAACTCCCTACTACACGGCACAGTTCAGGACTGATCTGATTTATCTCTACAGAAACTACAACTCCCTACTACACAGCACAGTTCAGGACTGATCTGATTTATCTCTACAGAAACTACAACTCCCTACTACACGGCACAGTTCAGGATTGATCTGATTTATCTCTACAGGAACTACAACTCCCTACTACACGGCACAGTTCAGGACTGATCTGATTTATCTCTACAGGAACTACAACTCCCTACTACACGGCACAGTTCAGGATTGATCTGATTTATCTCTACAGGAACTACAACTCCCTACTACACGGCACAGTTCAGGATTGATCTGATTTATCTCTACAAGAACTACAACTCCCTACTACACGGCACAGTTCAGGACTGATCTGATTTATCTCTACAGAAACTACAACTCCCTACTACACGGCACAGTTCAGGATTGATCTGATTTATCGACAGAAACTACAACTCCCTACTACACGGCACAGTTCAGGATTGATCTGATTTATCTCTACAGAAACTACAACTCCCTACTACATGGCACAGTTCAGGTTTGACCTGATTTATCAAAAAATAACTGACATTTCACTTCATCGCTGAGCACTAGTGGGTGTGTGGGGGTGTGTGTGTGGGTGCGTGTGTGTGTGTGGGTGTGTGTGTGTGTGGGTGTGTGTGTGTGTGGGTGTGTGTGTGTGTGTGTGCATCATAGCCTGCTGAATTTCTAGTACACAACCAATTAGTGAACAACCACTACTAATACACTAAAGCAGGCATGGAGCATTCTGTGTATCATTAACTGAAATAACAAATGGTGTGTGTGTGTGTGTGTGTGTGTGTGTGTGTGTGTGTGTGTGTGTGTGTGTGTGTATATATATACGCTGTGGATTCCCTGGAATAACAAAACGCCCTGTTGTGTTTCTCTATAGATCGATACAACATTCCAACACACAGGTTTATATTTGGACAGTTAAAAAAACGGAAGATTAGAGCTTGTTTCCCCGCGGACGTAACAATATTCCCAGGAACAAAGATGGTGTGAAAGAGAACAGGAGAGGGAGAGAGAAAGAAGAGAGGGGGGGAGGAGAAAAGGTTATTGATCTCAGAGGCTGTGTACAATGAGCTGATTAAAGCTCTGCCGTGTGTGTCGGTGTGTAAACACTCCCTCCAGGCTTTCTGAGGGCGCAGAGCAGGCAGAAGAACCCTGCTGTTATTTTACTCACCGATTTCCTTCCAAACTATAAAAAGAATGTTTTAAAACTGTAGAATGTTTTAGAACTGTAGAATGCTGTAATACTGTAGAATGCTGTAATACTGTAGAATGCTTTAGAACTGTAGAATGCTTTAGAACTGTAGAATGTTTTAGAACTGTAGAATGCTTTAGAACTGTAGAATGTTTTAGAACTGTAGAATCCTTTAGAACTGTAGAATGCTTTAGAACTGTAGAATGCTTTAGAACTGTAGAATGCTTTAGAACTGTAGAATGCTTTAGAACTGTAGAATGCTTTAGAACTGTAGAATGCTTTAGAACTGTAGAATGCTTTAATACTGTAGAATGTTTTAGAACTGTAGAATGTTTTAATACTGTAGAATGTTTTAGAACTGTAGAATGCTTTAGAACTGTAGAATGTTTTAGAACTGTAGAATGCTTTAATACTGTAGAATGTTTTAGAACTGTAGAATGCTTTAATACTGTAGAATGTTTTAGAACTGTAGAATGTTTTAGAACTGTAGAATGCTTTAATACTGTAGAATGTTTTAGAACTGTAGAATGTTTTAGAACTGTAGAATGTTTTAGAACTGTAGAATGTTTTAGAACTGTAGAATGCTTTAATACTGTAGAATGTTTTAGAACTGTAGAATGCTTTAAAACTGTAGAATGCTTTAGAACAGTAGAATGTTTTAGAACTGTAGAATGCTGTAATACTGTAGAATGTTTTAGAACTGTAGAATGTTTTAGAACTGTAGAATGTTTTAGAACTGTAGAATGCTGTAATACTGTAGATTGTTTTAGAACTGTAGAATGTTTTAGAACTGTAGAATGCTTTAGAACTGTAGAATGTTTTAGAACTGTAGAATGCTGTAATACTGTAGAATGCTGTAATACTGTAGAATGCTGTAATACTGTAGAATGCTTTAGAACTGTAGAATGCTTTAGAACTGTAGAATGCTTTAGAACTGTAGAATGCTTTAATACTGTAGATTGTTTTAGAACTGTAGAATGTTTTAGAACTGTAGAATGTTTTAGAACTGTAGAATGCTTTAGAACTGTAGAATGCTGTAATACTGTAGAATGCTGTAATACTGTAGAATGCTGTAATACTGTAGAATGCTTTAGAACTGTAGAATGCTTTAGAACTGTAGAATGCTTTAGAACTGTAGAATGCTGTAATACTGTAGAATGTTTTAGAACTGTAGAATGTTTTAGAACTGTAGAATGTTTTAGAACTGTAGAATGCTGTAATACTGTAGAATGCTTTAGAACTGTAGAATGCTTTAGAACTGTAGAATGTTTTAGAACTGTAGAATGCTTTAGAACTGTAGAATGTTTTAGAACTGTAGAATGCTTTAGAACTGTAGAATGTTTTAGAACTGTAGAATGCTTTAGAACTGTAGAATGTTTTAGAACTGTAGAATGCTTTAGAACTGTAGAATGTTTTAGAACTGTAGAATGCTTTAGAACTGTAGAATGTTTTAGAACTGTAGAATGCTTTAGAACTGTAGAATGTTTTAGAACTGTAGAATGCTTTAGAACTGTAGAATGCTTTAGAACTGTAGAATGTTTTAGAACTGTAGAATGCTGTAATACTGTAGAATGCTTTAGAACTGTAGAATGCTTTAGAACTGTAGAATGTATTAGAACTGTAGAATGCTTTAAAACTGTAGAATGCTTCTCCCTGGAACTTTAACAAACACAGGTTCTGTGTTGTGTTCAGTTAGCATCACCTGGGAGGGGATTCATTTAGTTTATGAGCATCCTCATTACCTACTCTACATGCAGCAGCTACTCTTCCTGCGGTACAAACACATGACAAAGTACAGAACAGTTATAGACAAGAGAAACATAATATTTTACATAAAATGTGAAAATAAAAATACAAGGTAGAGAGCCTTCGGAATGTATTCAGATCCCTTTACTGTTTTCCACATGTTGTTCCGTTACAGCCTTATACAGAGCCTTCGGAATGTATTCAGATCCCTTTACTGTTTTCCACATGTTGTTCCGTTACAGCCTTATACAGAGCCTTCGGAATGTATTCAGATCCCTTTACTGTTTTCCACATGTTGTTCCGTTACAGCCTTATTCAGAACCTTCGGAATGTATTCAGATCCCTTTACTGTTTTCCACATGTTGTTCCGTTACAGCCTTATTCAGAACCTTCGGAATGTATTCAGATCCCTTTACTGTTTTCCACATGTTGTTCCGTTACAGCCTTATACAGAACCTTCGGAATGTATTCAGATCCCTTTACTGTTTTCCACATGTTGTTCCGTTACAGCCTTATACAGAACCTTCGGAATGTATTCAGATCCCTTTACTGTTTTCCACATGTTGTTCCGTTACAGCCTTATTCTAAAATGGATTCAATTGTTCTTTTCCCTCATCAATCTACACACAATACCCCATAAAAACAAAGCAAAACAAATTTACCTTTTTACTAATATCATTCCGACCCTTTAGTCAGTACTTTACTAAGGACTTTGTTGTACCACCCTTGGTAGTGATTACAGCATTGAGTCTTCTTGGGTATGACGCTACAAGCTTGGCACACCTGTATTTGTGTTTCTCCCATTGTTCTCTGCAGATCCTCTCAAGCTCTGTCAGGTTGGATGTGGAGCGTTGCTGCACAACTATTTTCAGGTCTCTTCAGAGATGTTCGATAGGGTTCAACTCAAGGACATTCAGAGACTTCTCTCGAAGCCACTCCTGCGTTGTCTTGGCAGTGTGCTTAGGTCCGTTGTCCTGTTGGAAGGTGAACATTCGCCCCAGTCTGAGGTCCTGAGCGCTCTGGAGCAGGTTTTCATCAAGGATCTCTCTGTACTTTGCTCCGTTCATTTTCCCTCGATCCTGACCAGTCTCCCTGCCGCTGAAAAACATCCCCACAGCATGATGCTGCCACCACCATGCTTCACCGTAGGGATGGTGCCAGGTTTCCTCCAGATGTGACGCTTGACATTGAGGC
Source organism: Oncorhynchus kisutch (assembly GCF_002021735.2). Classification (NCBI taxonomy): domain Eukaryota; kingdom Metazoa; phylum Chordata; class Actinopteri; order Salmoniformes; family Salmonidae; genus Oncorhynchus; species Oncorhynchus kisutch. The sequence continues at coordinate 252,264 of NW_022265638.1, read as the reverse complement.
CAAAGTGTTCAATCTTGGTTTCATCAGATCAGAGAATCTTGTTTCTCATGGTCCGAGTTTTTAGGTGCCTTTTGGCAAACTCCAAGCAGGCTGACGTGCCTTTTACTGAGGAGTGGCTTCCGTCTGGCCACTCTACCATAAAGGCTTGATTTGTTGGGGGCTGCAGAGATGGTTGTCGTTCTGGAAGGTTCTCCTATCTCCACAGAGGAACTCTAGAGCTCTGTCAGAGTGACCATTAGGTTCTTGGTCACCTCCCTGACCATACATTTGAAAACCTTTCTAAAAATCTGTTTTTGCTATTTCATTATGGAGTATTGTGTGTAGATTGATTAGATAAAAAAAAAATCGAAACCATTTGAGACTAAGCTAAGTAATGTTACAAAATCTGGAAACCGTTCTGAATACTTTTCAGAAGGGGATGCAAGTTCAAATCTCCGAGCCGACAAGGTACAAATCTGTCGTTCTGCCCCTGAACAGGCAGTTATACCCACTGTTCCTAGGCCGTCATTGAAAATAGGAATTTGTTCTTAACTGACTTGCCTAGTTAAATAAAGGTAAAATAAAAATGTATACTAATAGACAACAAAAATAGTATTTACACACTTTTGACATATACAGTGGGGCAAAAAAAAGTATTTAGTCAACCACCAATTGTGCAAGTTCTCCCACTTAAAAAGATGAGAGAGGCCTGTAATTTTCATCATAGGTACACTTCAACTAAGACAGACAAAATGAGGAAAAAAATCCTGAAAATGACATTGTAGGAATTTTTATTAATTTATTTGCAAATTATGGTGGAAAATAAGTATTTGGTCAATAACAAAAGTTTATCTCAATACTTTGTTATATACCCTTTGTTGGCAATGACAGAGGTCAAATGTTTTCTGTAAGTCTTCACAAGGTTTTCACACACTGTTGCTGGTATTTTGGCCCATTCCTCCATGCAGATCTCCTCTAGAGCAGTGATGTTTTGGGGCTGTTGCTGGGCAACATGGACTTTCAACTCCCTCCAAAGATTTTCTATGGGGTTGAGATCTGGAGACTGGCTAGGGAGAACTTGCACAATTGGTGGCTGACTAAATACTTTTTTGCCCCACTGTACATATCATAGTCTTATATACGGCCCAGTTAGAATCAATCTGTGACACAATGTTTTTTAAATCTTTTTTCAAAGCTAAACTTTTTTGTTTTTTGCCCGAGTAACCTCAGGCAATTACCTGTTAGCTACAGGATAAGGCTTTTCACGCATGACAACCTGTGTGTCCTGTCCTCACAATAGATAACCCTGTTCAGAGACATGGTTCTGTTGCAGTGTTTTTACAGTGGTGACCACAGGGCCAGAAGAAAAATGTCATGACACATGACACAGTGATCCCCCATCCTCCCAGTTTATTGTTCAGACAATAGGGAAAGTCAGGTTTTTATACCATATAGAGATACATATCAGTGGGGGCTGGTGGAGAGAGAAATCAGAGGACGGGATCACTGTAATGTGTTTGATACATTTCCATTCATTCCATCGCAGCCATTTACAATGAACCTGTCCTCCAATTTAAAGTGACACCAACCTCTACTGGTACCATTCTGATTGGTTGATCAAATCAACTTTTATTTGTCACAATGAACCTGTCCTCCAATTTAAAGTGACACCAACCTCTACTGGTACCATTCTGATTGGTTGCCTAGATCAAATCAACTTTTATTTGTCACAATGAACCTGTCCTCCAATTTAAAGTGACACCAACCTCTACTGGTACCATTCTGATTGGTTGCCTAGATCAAATCAACTTTTATTTGTCACAATGAACCTGTCCTCCAATTTAAAGTGACACCAACCTCTACTGGTACCATTCTGATTGGTTGCCTAGATCAAATCAACTTTTATTTGTCACAATGAACCTGTCCTCCAATTTAAAGTGACACCAACCTCTACTGGTACCATTCTGATTGGTTGCCTAGATCAAATCAACTTTTATTTGTCACAATGAACCTGTCCTCCAATTTAAAGTGACACCAACCTCTACTGGTACCATTCTGATTGGTTGCCTAGATCAAATCAACTTTTATTTGTCACAATGAACCTGTCCTCCAATTTAAAGTGACACCAACCTCTACTGGTACCATTCTGATTGGTTGCCTAGATCAAATCAACTTTTATTTGTCACAATGAACCTGTCCTCCAATTTAAAGTGACACCAACCTCTACTGGTACCATTCTGATTGGTTGCCTAGATCAAATCAACTTATATTTGTCACAATGAACCTGTCCTCCAATTTAAAGTGACACCAACCTCTACTGGTACCATTCTGATTGGTTGCCTAGATCAAATCAACTTTTATTTGTCACAATGAACCTGTCCTCCAATTTAAAGTGACACCAACCTCTACTGGTACCATTCTGATTGGTTGATCAAATCAACTTTTATTTGTCACATGCAGATGTTAATGAGTGTAGCGAAATGCTTGTGCTTCTAGATGCAGCTTAGTGTCTTAATTCAAACCTCAGATCAATTTGATGTTGTTTTAATGGACAAACATTTTTGCTTTTCTTTCAAAAACAAAGACGTTTCTAAGTGACCCCAAAGTTTTTAACGGTAGTGTCAGTCTAACCTGCCATGCGATGAGGTCTTTCAGTGTGTGTGTGTGTGTGTCAGTCTAACCTGCCATGCGATGAGGTCTTTCAGTGTGTGTGTGTGTGTGTGTATGTGTTTCAGTCTAACCTGCCATGTGATGAGGTCTTTCAGTGTGTGTGTGTGTGTGTGTGTGTGTGTGTCAGTCTAACCTGCCATGTGATGAGGTCTTTCAGTGTGAGTGTGTGTGTGTGTGTGTGTGTGTGTTTCAGTCAGTTGGGGAGGGTGCAACACTCTACCACACTCCACAGTCCTGGAGTAGAGTGGTTTGTGTGTGTGTCAGTCTAACCTGCCATGTGATGAGGCCTTTCAGTGTGTGTGTGTGTGTGTGTCAGTCTAACCTGCCATGCGATGAGGTCTTTCAGTGTGTGTGTGTGTGTCAGTCTAACCTGCCATTCGATCAGGTCTTGCAGTGTGTGTGTGTGTCAGTCTAACCTGCCATGCGATGAGGTCTTTCAGTGTGTGTGTGTCAGTCTAACCTGCCATGCGATGAGGTCTTTCAGTTTGTCCAGTTTCTCCTGGTCCTCAGGGTGATCCCCCTGATACTTCTCTGTGAAGAATGCCTGGAGAGAGGAGAGGAGAGGAGAGAGAAGAGCGAAGAGAAGAGAGGAGAGGAGAAAGGAGAGAGGAGAGAAGAGGAGAGAGGAGAGGGGAGAGGAGAGGAGAGAGAGGAGATAGGGGAGAAGAGGAGAGAGGAGAGGGGAGAGGAGAGGAGAGAGAGGAGAGAGGGGAGGGAAGATGAGAAGGGGAGAGAGGGGGAGAGGGGAGGAGAGGATAAAGGAGAGAAGAGAAGAGGAGAGAGGGGAGAAGAGGAGAGGAGAGGAGAGGAGAGGAGAGAAGAGAAGAGGAGAGAGGAGAGGAGAGGAGAGGAGAGGAGAGGAGAGGAGAGGAGAGGAGAGGAGAGGAGAGGAGAGGAGAGGAGAGGAGAGGAGAGGAGAGGAGAGGAGAGGAGAGGAGGAGAGAGGGGAGGAGAGAGGGGAGGAGAGAAGAGGAGAGAGGAGAGAGGGGGAGAGAGGAGAGAGGGGAGGAGAGAGGAGAGGAGAGAAGAGGAGAGAGGGAGGGAAGTGAGAATAGAGAGGGGGAGAGAGGAGAGGAGAGAGAGGAGAGAAGAGGAGAGAAGAGAAAGAGGAAAGTGGATAGGAGAGGTGAGAGGGTGGGGAGAGGAGAGGGGAAGAGAGGGGGGAAGAGAGGGGGGGGAGAGGAGAGGGGAAGAGAGGGGGAAGAGAGGGGGAGAGAGGAGAGGACCAAACTACGGTTATGTTTGGTCCACAATAAATAACTAAAGCTGTATTCATGAGCTAAGTAAGGTAGCTCGTAGTTGGTGAAACCGCCCATGACGACACACACACACACACACACACACACACACACACACACACACACACACACACACACACAGTACCTTCTCGTAGTTGGTGAAACCGCCCATGACAGCGGGGTCCACGATGCCGTTGAGCAGCATGGAGAGGGGGTTGATGGGAAGGTTGGAGTCGTTCAGGTGACGCTGCACCATGTTGCTGATCTTCTCATTGGTCAGTTGCATCGTCTCCATGGCATTCTCCAATGGGCTGATCTCCTCCTGAACACAGGAAGCAGGAAGTAAAAGAAGGTTATGAGTTCTGATTAATTTCGGGTTGAGGTCCATCTGTGAGTGAGAGACATTTTAACACCAATCTACAGTCTAACAACAGGGACATTATAGGGAACGTCTACCTGAGGGGTTCTGATGTCTGAATCTCTGGGACAGACGAGTGACGACAACGGCAGAACATGTGTGGATTGTCTTGAGTAAATTACAGTTTATACATCCCCCCCCCCCCCAACCTAAATTTAGAAGGATCTGTGTGACTGCCTGGCAGGGTGACAAATCTCCAATCTGCGGTGAAAACCGAGCCTGGCTAGCCTCTTTAAGACCGGCATCAGATGGAAGGATTTACAGAGACTATGGAATCTATTCGTTCTGGATTGCTGACGTGGGAACATTGACTTTACATGTTAGTCACGATGTAACACCGAATCGTTCAGGACCTGCCCTGTTCACACCTCATCTGGTGGGACACAGACACACACTCACCTTGGAGACAGACCTGACATGGACACAAACTCACCGTGGAGACAGACCTGACACAGACAT
>NW_022265638.1:225000-242500 GCF_002021735.2 Oncorhynchus kisutch | reverse complement strand
ACCAGGGTTTATAGGGTAGTAGTGCACTACTTTAGACCAGGACCTATAGGGTAGTAGTGCACTACTTTAGACCAGGACCTATAGGGTAGTAGTGCACTACTTTAGACCAGGGCCTATAGGGTAGTAGTGCACTACTTTAGACCAGGATTTATAGGGTAGTAGTGCACTACTTTAGACCAGGGTCTATAGGGTAGTAGTGCACTACTTTAGACCAGGACCTACAGGGTAGTAGTGCACTACTTTAGACCAGGGTCTATAGGGTAGTAGTGCACTACTTTAGGCCAGGGTATATAGGGTAGTAGTGCACTACTTTAGACCAGGGTCTATAGGGGAGTATTGCACTACTTTAGACCAGGGTCTATAGGGTAGTAGTGCACTACTTTAGACCAGGACCTACAGGGTAGTAGTGCACTACTTTAGACCAGGGTCTATAGGGTAGTAGTGCACTACTTTAGGCCAGGGTATATAGGGTAGTAGTGCACTACTTTAGACCAGGGTTTATAGGGTAGTAGTGCACTACTTTAGACCAGGGTTTATAGGGTAGTAGTGCACTACTTTAGACCAGGGTTTATAGGGTAGTAGTGCACTACTTTAGACCAGGGTTTATAGGGTAGTAGTGCACTACTTTAGACCAGGGTTTATAGGGTAGTAGTGCACTACTTTAGACCAGGGTTTATAGGGTAGTAGTGCACTACTTTAGACCAGGGTTTATAGGGTAGTAGTACACTACTTTAGACCAGGGTTTATAGGGTAGTAGTGCACTACTTTAGACCAGGGTTTATAGGATAGTAGTGCACTACTTTAGACCAGGACCTATAGGGTAGTAGTGCACTACTTTAGACCAGGACCTATAGGGTAGTAGTGCACTACTTTAGACCAGGGCCTATAGGGTAGTAGTGCACTACTTTAGACCAGGATTTATAGGGTAGTAGTGCACTACTTTAGACCAGGGTCTATAGGGTAGTAGTGCACTACTTTAGACCAGGCCCTACAGGGTAGTAGTGCACTACTTTAGACCAGGGTCTATAGGGTAGTAGTGCACTACTTTAGGCCAGGGTATATAGGGTAGTAGTGCACTACTTTAGACCAGGGTTTATAGGGTAGTAGTGCACTACTTTAGACCAGGGTCTATAGGGTAGTAGTGCACTACTTTAGACCAGGACCTACAGGGTAGTAGTGCACTACTTTAGACCAGGGTCTATAGGGTAGTAGTGCACTACTTTAGACCAGGGCCTATAGGGTAGTAGTGCACTACTTTAGACCAGGATTTATAGGGTAGTAGTGCACTACTTTAGACCAGGGTCTATAGGGTAGTAGTGCACTACTTTAGACCAGGACCTACAGGGTAGTAGTGCACTACTTTAGACCAGGGTCTATAGGGTAGTAGTGCACTACTTTAGGCCAGGGTATATAGGGTAGTAGTGCACTACTTTAGACCAGGGTCTATAGGGGAGTATTGCACTACTTTAGACCAGGGTCTATAGGGTAGTAGTGCACTAATTTAGACCAGGACCTACAGGGTAGTAGTGCACTACTTTAGACCAGGGTCTATAGGGTAGTAGTGCACTACTTTAGGCCAGGGTATATAGGGTAGTAGTGCACTACTTTAGACCAGGGTTTATAGGGTAGTAGTGCACTACTTTAGACCAGGGTTTATAGGGTAGTAGTGCACTACTTTAGACCAGGACCTATAGGGTAGTAGTGCACTACTTTAGACCAGGGTTTATAGGGTAGTAGTACACTACTTTAGACCAGGGTTTATAGGGTAGTAGTGCACTACTTTAGACCAGGGTTTATAGGATAGTAGTGCACTACTTTAGACCAGGACCTATAGGGTAGTAGTGCACTACTTTAGACCAGGACCTATAGGGTAGTAGTGCACTACTTTAGACCAGGGCCTATAGGGTAGTAGTGCACTACTTTAGACCAGGATTTATAGGGTAGTAGTGCACTACTTTAGACCAGGGTCTATAGGGTAGTAGTGCACTACTTTAGACCAGGCCCTACAGGGTAGTAGTGCACTACTTTAGACCAGGGTCTATAGGGTAGTAGTGCACTACTTTAGGCCAGGGTATATAGGGTAGTAGTGCACTACTTTAGACCAGGGTCTATAGGGGAGTATTGCACTACTTTAGACCAGGGCCTATAGGGTAGTAGTGCACTACTTTAGACCAGGACCTACAGGGTAGTAGTGCACTACTTTAGACCAGGGTCTATAGGGTAGTAGTGCACTACTTTAGGCCAGGGTATATAGGGTAGTAGTGCACTACTTTAGACCAGGGTCTATAGGGGAGTATTGCACTACTTTAGACCAGGGTCTATAGGGGAGTATTGCACTACTTTAGGCCAGGGTATATAGGGTAGTAGTGCACTACTTTAGACCAGGGTCTATAGGGGAGTATTGCACTACTTTAGACCAGGGTCTATAGAGTAGTAGTGCACTACTTTAGACCAGGACCCACAGGACTCCAGACTCCTAGTTTGTGATCTAATAAACAGATGTATACAGCAAGTTTAGATGAAGTCATTTAAAATGTATTACCCCCTGGACAACCCTATTCCCTATATAGTGCACTACTTTAGACCAGGACCTATAGGGTAGTAGTGCACTACTTTAGACCAGGACCTATAGGGTGGTAGTGCACTACTTTAGACCAGGACCTATAGGGTAGTAGTGCACTACTTTAGACCAGGGTTTATAGGGTAGTAGTGCACTACTTTAGACCAGGGTCTATAGGGTAGTAGTGCACTACTTTAGACCAGGGTCTATAGAGTAGTAGTGCACTACTTTAGACCAGGGTCTATAGAGTAGTAGTGCACTACTTTAGACCAGGACCCACAGGACTCCAGACTCCTAGTTTGTGATCTAATAAACAGATGTATACAGCAAGTTTAGATGAAGTCATTTAAAATGTATTACCCCCTGGACAACCCTATTCCCTATATAGTGCACTACTTTAGACCAGGGTCTATAGGGGAGTAGTGCACTATAAGGGACTCCAGACTCCTAAGTCATTTAAAATGTATTATCCCCTGGACAAGCTGAGCTCTGATATTAGCCTTGGGAGTTAGTGGCAGTTTGGACAGTGGAAGAGAAGCTTAACTACGGTACTATGGTACCACTAATCTCTCAGAGAGAGAGATGGAGAGAGAGAGAGAGAGATGGAGAGAGAGAGAGAGAGAGAGAGAGAGAGAGAGATGGAGAGAGAGAGAGAGAGAGAGAGAGAGAGAGACAGACAGACAGAGAGGGAGAGAGAGAGAGAGAGAGACACAGTAACTATGGTACTATGGTACCACTAATCTCTCAGAGAGTGAGAGAGAGATGGAGAGTCAACACAGAGAGAGAAAGAGAGAGATGGATAGTCAACAGAGAGAGAGAGAGAGAGATGGGGAGAGAGAGAGAGAGAGATGGGGAGAGAGAGAGATGGGGGGAGAGAGAGACAGAGAAAGAGAGAGAATTAGGTCTGCTCAGTCCCTGACTCCCCACTAATCCATCTACTATCAGAGCTCCATATTCAAATCAAGGACAACAGACAAACCCATGAGTTATATAGGGGTCAATATAGACCATTAAACCACAAGGACAACAGACAGACCCATGAGTTATATAGGGGTCAATATAGACCATTAAACCACAAGGACAACAGACAGACCCATGAGTTATATAGGGGTCAATATAGACCATTAAACCACAAGCACAACATTCAGACAGACCCATGAGTTATATAGGGGTCAATATAGACCATTAAACCACAAGGACAACATTCAGACAGACCCATGAGTTATATAGGGGTCAATATAGACCATTAAACCACAAGGACAACAGACAGACCCATGAGTTATATAGGGGTCAATATAGACCATTAAACCACAAGGACAATATTCAGACAGACCCATGAGTTATATAGGGGTCAATATAGACCATTAAACCACAAGGACAACATTCAAACAGACCCATGAGTTATATAGGGGTCAATATAGACCATTAAACCACAAGGACAACATTCAAACAGACCCATGAGTTATATAGGGGTCAATATAGACCATTAAACCACAAGGACAACATTCAGACAGACCCATGAGTTATATAGGGGTCAATATAGACCATTAAACTACAAGCACAACATTCAAACAGACCTGTATCCTGTGTGACTAGGTCACCTTACCGCATGGCCACATTTACCAAAAGGTACATTTCAGCCACTATGGAAAGTTAAATAAATACTCAGGTTTAATTGAACAGTGTATTCTGACATATCGGGGCTGTGTTTACACAGCTGAGTGAGGCTGGCTGTCTGTCTGTCTGTTTGTCTGTGTCTATGTGTGTGTGTCTGTCAGTCTGTCTGTCTGTCTGTCTGTGTCTGTGTGTGTGTGTGTGTGTGTGTGTGTGTGTGTGTCTGACTGTCTGTGTGTGTCTGTCTGACTGTGTGTCTTTCTGACTGTCTGTTTAACTGTCTGTGTGTGTGTCTGTCTGTCTAACCGTGTGTCTGTCTGTGTCTGTCTGACTGTGTGTGTGTGTGTGTCTGACTGTCTGTGTGTGTCTGTCTGACTGTGTGTCTGTCTGAGTGTGTGTGTGTCTGTCGAACTGTCTGTGTGTGTGTGTCTGTCTGTGTGTCTGTCCGACTATGTGTGTGTGTGTGTCTGTCTAACTGTGTGTCTGTCTGTGTCTGTCTGTCTGTGTGTGTCTAACTGTCTGTCTGTGTGTGTCTGTCTGTGTCTGTCTAACTGTGTGTGTGTGTGTGCCTGTCTGTCTAACTGTGTGTGTATGTGTGTCTGTCTAACTGTGTGTGTGTGTGTGTGTGTCTGTCTAACTGTCTGTGTCTGTCTAACTGTGTGTGTGAGTGTGTGTGTGTGTGTGTCTGTCTAACTGTCTGTCTGAGTGTGTGTGTGTCTGTCGAACTGTGTGTGTGTGTGTGTGTGTGTCTGTCTAACTGTGTGTGTGAGTGTGTGTGTGTGTGTGTCTGTCTAACTGTCTGTCTGTCTGAGTGTGTGTGTGTCTGTCGAACTGTGTGTGTGTGTGTGTGTGTGTGTGTGTGTCCAGCTGTAGCAGCTGTGATGAAGGGAGCTGGCAGAGTGAGTTAATAACAGAGGGGAAAACATGAAGGTCAACCTCTGTTTGATCTACAAACACATTTACATTTAGATGTGTTCACCTTCCAGTCCCAGTGCTCAGTATTCTGGACCAGTGTCCTCTGGGTCTGTCCTACTGCTACAGTGTTCTGGACCAGTGTCCTCTGGGTCTGTCCTACTGCTACAGTATTCTGGACCAGTGTCCTCTGGGTCTGTCCTACTGCTACAGTGTTCTGGGTCTGTCCTACTGCTACAGTGTTCTGGACCAGTGTCCTCTGGGTCTGTCCTACTGCTACAGTGTTCTGGACCAGTGTCCTCTGGGTCTGTCCTACTGCTACAGTGTTCTGGACCAGTGTCCTCTGGGTCTGTCCTACTGCTACAGTATTCTGGACCAGTGTCCTCTGGGTCTGTCCTACTGCTACAGTATTCTGGACCAGTGTCCTCTGGGTCTGTCCTACTGCTACAGTGTTCTGGACCAGTGTCCTCTGGGTCTGTCCTACTGCTACAGTATTCTGGACCAGTGTCCTCTGGGTCTGCCCTACTGCTACAGTGTTCTGGGTCTATCCTACTGCTACTCTGTTCTGGACCAGTCTCCTCCTCTGTCCTACTGCTACAGTGTTCTCTGGGTCTGTCCTACTGCTACAGTGTTCTGGGTCTATCCTACTGCTACTCTGTTCTGGACCAGTCTCCTCCTCTGTCCTACTGCTACAATGTTCTGGACCAGTGTCCTCTGGGTCTGTCCTACTGCTACAGTGTTCTGGACCAGTGTGATCTGGGTCTGTCACACTGCTACTGTGTTCTGGACCAGTGTCCTCTGGGTCTGTCCTACTGCTACAGTGTTCTGGACCAGTGTCCTCTGGGTCTGTCCTACTGCTACAGTGTTCTGGGTCTGTCCTACTGCTACAGTGTTCTGGGTCTGTCCTACTGCTACATTGTTCTGGGTCTGTCCTACTGCTACAGTGTTCTGGGTCTGTCCTACTGCTACATTGTTCTGGGTCTGTCCTACTGCTACAGTGTTCTGGGTCTGTCCTACTGCTACAGTGTTCTGGGTCTGTCCTACTGCTACAGTGTTCTGGGTCTGTCTTACTGCTACAGTGTTCTGTACCAGTGTCCTCTGGGTCTGTCCTACTGCAACAGTGTTCTGGACCAGTGTCCTCTGGGTCTGTCCTACTGCTACAGTGTTCTGGACCAGTGTCCTCTGGGTCTGACCTACTGCTACAGTGCTCTGGACTAGTGTCCTCTGGGTCTGTCCTACTGCTACAGTGTTCTGGACCAGTGTCCTCTGGGTCTGACCTACTGCTACAGTGTTCTGGACTAGTGTCCTCTGGGTCTGTCCTACTGCTACAGTGTTCTGGAGCAGTGTCCTCTGGGTCTGTCCTACTGCTACAGTGTTCTGGACCAGTGTCCTCTGGGTCTGTCCTACTGCTACAGTGTTCTGGACCAGTGTTCTCTGGGTCTGACCTACTGCTACAGTGTTCTGGACTAGTGTCCTCTGGGTCTGTCCTACTGCTACAGTGTTCTGGACCAGTGTCCTCTGGTTCTGTCCTACTGCTACAGTATTCTGTACAGGTGTCCTCTGGGTCTGTCCTACTGCTACAGTGTTCTGGACTAGTGTCCTCTGGATCTATCCTACTGCTACAGTGTTCTGGACAGGTGTCCTCTGGGTCTGTCCTACTGCTACAGTGTTCTGGACCAGTGTGATCTGGGTCTGTCTTACTGCTACAGTGTTCTGGACTAGTGTCCTCTGGATCTGTCCTACTGCTACAGTGTTCTGGACCAGTGTAATCTGGGCCTGTCCTACTTCTACAGTGTTCTGGACTAGTGTCCTCCTCTGTCCTACTGCTACAGTGTTCTGTACCAGTGTCCTCTCCATCCTACTGCTACAATGTTCTGTACCAGTGTCCTCCTCTGTCCTACTGCTACAATGTTCTGTACCAGTGTCCTCTCCATCCTACTACTACAGTGTTCTGTACCAATGTGCTCCTCTGTCCTACTGCTACAGTGTTCTGGACCAGTGTCCTCTGGGTCTGTCCTACTGCTACAGTGTTCTGGACCAGTGTCCTCTTCTATCCTACTGCTACAGTGTTCTGGACTAGTGTCCTCTTCTGTCCTACTGCTACAGTGTTCTGGACTAGTGTGATCTGGGTCTGCCCTACTGCTACAGTGTTCTGGACTAGTGTGATCTGGGTCTGTCCTACTGCTACAGTGTTCTGGACCAGTGTAATCTGGGCCTGTCCTACTGCTACAGTGTTCTGTACCAGTGTCCTCTCTATCGTACTGCTAGAGTGTTTTCATGTAGTTCAGGACTAATATAACAGGAGATATAGTACCTGTCTCCATCTCATGTAGTTCAGGACTAATATAACAGGAGATATAGTACCTGTCTCCATCTCATGTAGTTCAGGACTAATATAACAGGAGATATAGTACCTGTCTCCATCTCATGTAGTTCAGGACTAATATAACAGGATATATAGTACCTGTCTCCATCTCATGTAGTTCAGGACTAATATAACAGGAGATATAGTACCTGTCTCCATCTCATGTAGTTCAGGACTAATATAACAGGAGATATAGTACCTGTCTCCATCTCATGTAGTTCAGGACTAATATAACAGGAGATATAGTACCTGTCTCCATCTCATGTAGTTCAGGACTAATATAACAGGAGATATAGTACCTGTCTCCATCTCATGTAGTTCAGGACTAATATAACAGGAGATATAGTACCTGTCTCCATCTCATGTAGTTCAGGACTAATATAACAGGAGATATAGTACCTGTCTCCATCTCATGTAGTTCAGGACTAATTTAACAGGAGATATAGTACTACTCAGAGAATGCAAAGGATGAAACTAAGTAGTAATATGCATTAATATGTCACTCAGATGGACTGTAGTCCTGACGTAACCCACCCATACATGATGTAAACACTCCGTATGACAAGGAAGACGTCAGATAAGACAGACAGACTGTTATAGTGACAGACAGACAGACAGACTGTTATAGAGACAGACAGACAGACAGACAGACAGACAGACAGACAGACAGACAGACAGACAGACAGACAGACAGACAGACAGACAGACAGACAGACAGACAGACAGACAGACAGACAGACAGACAGACAGACAGACAGACAGACAGACAGACAGACAGACAGACAGACAGACAGACAGACAGACAGACAGACAGACAGACAGACAGACAGACAGACAGACAGACAGACAGACAGACAGACAGACAGACAGACAGACAGACAGACAGACAGACAGACAGACAGACAGACAGACAGACAGACAGACAGACAGACAGACAGACAGACAGACAGACAGACAGACAGACAGACAGACAGACAGACAGACAGACAGACGACAGACAGACAGACAGACAGACAGACAGACAGACAGACAGACAGACAGACAGACAGACAGACAGACAGACAGACAGACAGACAGACAGACAGACAGACAGACAGACAGACAGACAGACACAGACAGACAGACCAGGACAGACAGACCAGACAGACAGGACCAGACAGACAGACCAGACAGCCAGACAGGACAGACAGATCAGACAGACAGACTAGACAGACAGACAGACAGGACAGACAGACAGGACAGACAGACAGACAGGACAGACAGACAGACAGACAGACAGGACAGACAGGACAGACAGACAGGACAGACAGACAGAGCAAGACAGAACAGAACAGACAGACAGACAGACAGACAGACAGACAGACAGGACAGACAGGACAAGACAGACAGACAGGACAGACAGACAGACAGATCAGACAGACAGGACATGACAGACAGACAGACAGGACAGCACAGACAGACATGAACAGACAGACAGGACAGACCAGACAGACAGGACAGGAAAGGACAGCCAGACAGACAGGAACAGACAGACAGACAGACAGACAGACAGACAGACAGACAGACAGACAGACAGAACAGACAGACAGACAGACAGACAGACAGACAGACAGACAGACAGACAGACAGACAGACAGACAGACAGACAGACAGACAGACAGACAGACAGACAGACAGACAGACAGACAGACAGACAGACAGACAGACAGACAGACAGACAGACAGACAGACAGACAGACAGACAGACAGACAGACAGACGACAGACAGACAGACAGACAGACAGACAGACAGACAGACAGACAGACAGACAGACAGACAGACAGACAGACAGACAGACAGACAGACAGACAGACAGACAGACAGACAGACAGACAGACAGACAGACAGACAGACAGACAGACAGACAGACAGACAGACAGACAGACAGACAGACAGACAGACAGACAGACAGACAGACAGACAGAGACAGACAGACAGACAGACAGACAGACAGACAGACAGGACAGATACATACCTGACGATCTGCCTCAGAGACGGGTTTGTTCTGGAACTTTGAAGGGAGTTCTAGAACAGGCTTGACGGTGAAACATTGGATGCCTTCCATCCCAGTCGTTAAAGGAAATATTGAAGTGTTGAATATAAACGAACTGGTCACAATGAGTTCAACTCAAACAGAACACAACTGTAAAGTAAACTAAACTAAAGTCATGCTTAGACCATCCCAGTCTGCTGAATGTGTTGGGGGTTAACGTGTGTAGATGGTGGAGGTGAAGCACTTTGTGAAGACTGTTGATGTATGGGAAAAGGACTTGATAAATATAATTGAATGATTGATTGATTGATTGACTGACTGTAATCTCTGTGATAAGTATACACTGTCAGGGATAGTTCTTGACATCTGTCTGACTCAATCAATCACATTTTATTTTATCAAGCCCATTTTACATCAGCAGTGCTGTACAGAAACCCAGCCTAAAACCCCAGAGATCAATGCAGAGGCAGAAGAACAGTGGCTAGGAAAAACTCCCTAGTAAGGCCGGAACCTAAGAAGAAACCAGGCTAGGAAAAACTCCCTAGAAAGGCCGGAACCTAGGAAGAAACCTAGAGAGGAACCAGGCGCCGATGTGTGGCCAGTCTTGACTGTTATCTCTGTGGTAAGGATACACTGTGAGGAAGAGGTCTTGATGTCCTCGCCGGGCGGCGTGGTCGTCTTCATCTTGTCAGCGTTGGGGAACTGGGTGAGAAGTCTGGCCTCAAAGTCCTCTCTCCTCTCGTACTCCTTCCCCCTATAGATGAACATCTTGTTCTGAGAGGGGAAAAACAGAGAGAACGTTGTGAGGGTTTTACTTCTGTTTGACCACCAGAACATGCTTTGCGGCACAGTCGAAGCCACGCTGGGCTCCGGGGGGTGGGGTGAGGGTTCGCCACCGAGGCAGCTCAATTTCACCCTGTCATGCTTCACTACACTGGACTAGTGACGAACACAGATCACACACACACACACACACACACACACACACACACACACACTGAACTGGCCCCACACTGCAGACAGTGTGATATGGGGTTGAATGGGTGTTGGATCTTGTGTATTGTATAAACCACATGACTTTACTGGGATGTAGTGAACATATTGTCTGATACAACGGCCAAGAACAGGGGTTAAGTCCTTGGTCTGATCAAAACTCATATTTTCCTTCTGCTACGTCAGTAAACAGTGTCTCTTCCTTCTGCTACGTCAGTAAACAGTGTCTCTTCCTTCTGCTACGTCAGTAAACAGTGTCTCTTCCTTCTGCTACGTCAGTAAACAGTATCTCTTCCTTCTGCTACGTCAGTAAACAGTGTTTCATCCTTCTGCTACGTCAGTAAACAGTGTCTCTTCCTTCTGCTACGTCAGTAAACAGTGTCTCATCCTTCTGCTACGTCAGTAAACAGTGTCTCATCCTTCTGCTACGTCAGTAAACAGTGTCTCTTCCTTCTGCTACGTCAGTAAACAATGTCTCATCCTTCTGCTACGTCAGTAAACAGTGTCTCATCCTTCTACTACGTCAGTAAACAGTGTCTCTTCCTTCTGCTACGTCAGTAAACAGTGTCTCATCCTTCTGCTACGTCAGTAAACAGTGTCTCTTCCTTCTGCTACGTCAGTAAACAGTGTCTCTTCCTTCTGCTACGTCAGTAAACAGTGTCTCATGTTTTCCTTCTGCTACGTCAGTAAACAGTATGAATGGTATGAACAGGCACAAGCTACGGACAACGGACACAATTGCGTTTTATCAATAGCAATTTGAATTGCAGAGAGCTACCGGGACGATATCCTGAGGCCCATTGCGAGGCCCGTTTTGTTTAAGGTGTCTGTGAGCAACAAAATACATATCTGTATTCCCAGTCATGTGAAATCCATAGATTAGGACCTAATGTGTATGTTACCACGCAGTAATTTAAAAAAAAAACTCAGATTGGTGGAAACTCACTGCTGTTGGGAAAATGTGCATATTTTCTTTTGGAATATTCTATACTATAGAATCAGAAACACTGAGGTAAAACCAGGATATCGCTGGTCTATTTCATGTGGGACCTCAGATAGAGCTTCTATCACACACACACACTGCCATTTAAACATTCATTACTTAACTAGGCGAGTCGGTTAAGAACAAATTCTTATTGACCATGAGGGTCTACCTACAGGGTCAGCCCCTGGAGACAATTAGGGTTAAGTGCCTTGCTCAAAGGACACAGACAGGTTTTTCACCTTATCGGATTGGGTATTCGAACCAGCGACCTTTCGGTTACTGGCCCAACGCTCTAATCGCTAGGCTACCTGCCTCCCATTCTATCGGCGTGTGTGTGTGTTCCTCTCAATGTCATGGTGCTCATTACTCAGCTCCCAGAATGCACCATTCTGACAGAGAAAGGAAATCACAGTCTATCACAGAGGAGGCGAAGAAGCAACACTAGAAAATGGTTCTCATACTTCAGCTAGTCAATAATTCATTACTGTTTTTTGGTAAATGGAAAAACACAGTCAGCCAAGAAACTAGTGTCATGACGAAGTCAATAAAAAGAAGAATAGAAAATCAAACAGCATCTAGAATGAAATTCATAGATTATTTAAACATGCTGTCGGCAGAGGGGTTTATGGGGCCATAAATGGAATCCAAATATCTCCAAATGCATGGTGGGAAAACGAATACAAAGTCTGTTTGTTAGCGATGTAGACTTAGGTTCAACACGATAAAACATACAGGAGATCAATCAACCAGATCAATCAACCAGATCAATCAACCAGATCAATCAACCATTTCAATCAACCAGATCAATCAACCAGATCAATCAACCATTTCAATCAACCAGATCAATCAACCAGATCAATCAACCAGATCAATCAACCAGATCAATCAACCAGATCAATCAACCAGATCAATCAACCAGATCAATCAACCATGATCTTAGCAATGACCCATGAAAGTCAATGAGCCAAGAACGTAAAGGACACGACAAGGCTAAATCGGTGCTGAAGCTGACAAGGCCGTTTTAGGTCACAGGAGTGTGTAGAAACTAAACCAACCGTTTGAAGGGGAGAGGACAAAAACATACCTGAAAATGTATGAGATGAGGAAACTTTGTTTGTTTATCCCAGTCAGTAAACTCAGAAGCTTTTCCAGTGTCCCAAAATGGCACCCTATTCCCTACGTAGTGCACTACTTTTGACTAGAGCCCTATGGAACCTGTTCAAAATGAGTGCCCTCTATAGGGAATACGGTACTGTTTGGGACAGAGCCCACTGTACGTCTGAGAGAACTCGGAGTGATAGGAACGTGACAGCTTATATTTTATAGTGCTGGAACACAGTTTGATAAATATCTTCAGACAACTTTTGGAAAGCCTGAACACTTCCGTTGAGCCAAGCCGCTGAGATAAACAGAAACACCGCAGCTTTACAGGAACAGACGGAACACAAGTCAGAGAAAGACGGAGGAATGAAGTACTTCATTTAATACCCCTGCTCTACCGATCGCTAGATACATTCAGCCTGCCTTCCCAGAAGTCCTTTCTGTTGGTCCATTCAGTCAGACTGCCTTCCCAGAAGTCCTTTCTGTTGATCCATTCAGTCAGACTGCCTTCCTAGAAGTCCTTTCTGTTGATCCATTCAGTCAGTCTGCCTTCCCAGAAGTCCTTTCTGTTGATCCATTCAGTCAGACTGCCTTCCCAGAAGTCCTTTCCGTTGATCCATTCAGTCAGTCTGCCTTCCCAGAAGCCCTTTCTCCTGATCCATTCAGTCAGACTGCCTTCCCAGAAGTCCTTTCTGTTGATCCATTCAGTCAGACTGCCTTCCCAGAAGTCCTTTCTGTTGATCCATTCAGTCAGTCTGCCTTCCCAGAAGTCCTTTCTGTTGATCCATTCAGTCAGACTGCCTTCCCAGAAGTCATTTCTGTTGATCCATTCAGTCAGACTTCCTTCCTAGAAGTCCTTTCTGTTGATCCATTCAGTCAGTCTGCCTTCCCAGAAGTCCTTTCTGTTGATCCATTCAGTCAGACTGCCTTCCCAGAAGTCCTTTCTGTTGATCCATTCAGTCAGTCTGCCTTCCCAGAAGCCCTTTCTCCTGATCCATTCAGTCAGACTGCCTTCCCAGAAGTCCTTTCTGTTGGTCCATTCAGTCAGACTGCCTTCCTAGAAGTCCTTTCTGTTGATCCATTCAGTCAGACTGCCTTCCCAGAAGTCCTTTCTCCTGATCCATTCAGTCAGACTGCCTTCCCAGAAGTCCTTTCTCTTGATACATTCAGTCAGACTGCCTTCCCAGAAGTCCTGTCTGTTGATCCATTCAGTCAGACTGCCTTCCTAGAAGTCCTTTCTGTTGATAAATTCAGTCACACTGCCTTCCCAGAAGTCCTTTCTGTTGGTCCATTAATCAGCGATTGGTTTGTCTCTAACCAATCAGAGTATCAAAGCCAATGACGATTTCCCAGAAATGCCACTTTCCCACGTGTGAATGTGTTCCGTTTTTTAATAAGAGAATATCCTAATGCCTTCCACATTAGATAGAAATACATCATAATCAGCTGAATTAAGCAGCAATGTTTACAATGTTTTCTTAAGGAAGGAGAGAAGCAAAGTGCCTTCATTGGATGCAATGATATCTTTAATATAATAGATTTTTCTCCCCCCAGAGGCAGGGAGATACTGACATACAATCAGCAACATGAAGAAGACACTAAAAACCACTGCAAACACAATGTATCTCAATTTGCCTCCGATAAATACTTCCCTAACGACTCGTGCAGAGAGCCCAGGATTGATATTACATTAAGTGTTCATTATTTTATAATTTAATATAATATGGATTCTGAATGAAGTCCACACTTCTTCACACTCAAGCGCATTCCACATTTCACCCTTTCCCCAATGTAGTGCACTACTTTTGAAGGCTCTGGTCATAAGTAGGGCACTAATCCAATAGGACAGTGAGAGGGGTAACAGCTATCATCCCTAGTCCAATAGGACAGTGAGAGGGGTAACGGCTATCATCCCTAGTCCAATAGGACAGTGAGCGGGGTAACAGCTATCATCCCTAGTCCAATAGGACAGTGAGAGGGGTAACAGCTATCATCCCTAGTCCAATAGGACAGTGAGAGGGGTAAAGACTATCATCCCTAGTCCAATAGGACAGTGAGAGGGGTAAAGACTATCACCCCTAGTCCAATAGGACAGTGAGAGGGGTAAAGACTATCATCCCTAGTCCAATAGGACAGTGAGAGGGGTAAAGACTATCATCCCTAGTCCAATAGGACAGTGAGAGGGGTAAAGACTATCATCCCTAGTCCAATAGGACAGTGAGAGGGGTAACGGCTATCTGGTGCAGAACATCAGTGATTTACTGGAGATCAGTAGAGGCCAGGGCACAAAACACTAACCCACTTTAGCTGGCAATAATAATCTAGTTTAGTTAATGTTGTTGTGCAGCTATTAAGGAAAAAACACTCTCTCCAGCCCTTACAAGATTAATGCTCCGTGGTAAATTGCCATTTTATTCGGGGGGGGGGGGGGGGGGGGGGGGGCATTGTCCCCTTTAAAAACTGCACAGCATATTCCCGTGTCCCAAATCACAGCCTGTTTCCCTATATAGTGCACTACTTTTGAATAAGCCCATTGGGTTATGGTCAAAAATAAGTGCACTATATAGTGAGTAGGTTTTCCATTTGGGACACAGTCTTTGTTCCAGTATCTGATCAGTAATGATAACTTCTGGGCTGATACTAATAAGCTGAGGTTTTCATCTCACTGAATTAGATATGAGAAGTCATGTATTTCTTACGACTTCCTCCCCCTTTCTCTAACAGGAAGTAAAGCATCTTTAGCTCCAAGAAGGTAGTCTACAGTAGACTGGCTGTAGAGAAGTCTATGAGGTAGTCTACAGTAGACCGGCTGTAGAGAAGTCTATGAGGTAGTCTACAGTAGACCGGCTGTAGAGAAGTCTATGAGGTAGTCTACAGTAGACCGGCTGTAGAGAAGTCTATGAGGTAGTCTACAGTAGACCGGCTGTAGAGTAGTCTATGAGGTAATCTACAGTAGACCGGCTGTAGAGAAGTCTATGAGGTAGTCTACAGTAGACCGGCTGTAGAGAAGTCTATGAGGTAGTCTACAGTAGACCGGCTGTAGAGAAGTCTATGAGGTAGTCTACAGTAGACCGGCTGTAGAGAAGTCTATGAGGTAGTCTACAGTAGACCGGCTGTAGAGAAGTCTATGAGGTAGTCTACAGTAGACCGGATGTAGAGAAGTCTATGAGGTAGTCTACAGTAGACCGGCTGTAGAGAAGTCTATGAGGTAGTCTACAGTAGACCGGCTGTAGAGAAGTCTGAGGTAGTCTACAGTAGACCGGCTGTAGAGAAGTCTATGAGGTAGTCTACAGTAGACCGGCTGTAGAGAAGTCTATGAGGTAGTCTACAGTAGACCGGATGTAGAGAAGTCTATGAGGTAGTCTACAGTAGACCGGCTGTAGAGAAGTCTATGAGGTAGTCTACAGTAGACCGGCTGTAGAGAAGTCTATGAGGTAGTCTACAGTAGACCGGATGTAGAGAAGTCTATGAGGTAGTCTACAGTAGACCGGCTGTAGAGAAGTCTGAGGTAGTCTACAGTAGACAGGTGCTGGTCATAGACAACCTACCCCAGACACACATCACTCTCTCTGTCCTCCTAACAGACACACATCACTCTCTCTGTCCTCCTAACAGACACACATCACTCTCTCTGTCCTCCAGACACACATCACTCTCTCTGTCCCCCCAGACACATCACTCTCTCTGTCCCCCAGAAAGCTGATAACAGAATCAAAGAGAGGACTGTGTATAGATGGACCCAGTCTATAAAGGCCTTTTAGACAGCCAGACAGACAAAGGCAGCACCTGGCTGTTCAATCTGTAATGGATGCTGTGCCCTGCTAGAGGAGGAAGGGGTTAGAGGGGAGCCTTGTGAACACGGTCTTCAACAGCCCTAATGGAATGATCAGACGAGGCCTCTTCCATAAAGGAGCATCTTTACATATGTTCTGGAAAGAGGACGACGTCGTGACGAAACAGCGAAGTCTCTCCCGCGCGGCAGAGCTCGAACACGACCGAAATCAATTACACGCCTTGGGAAAGGAGAGAGAATCAGGAACATGTTGAACAGGAGACAGTCGGTCACAATGACACAACTTTCCTCCATTAACACTGGAGAAACCACCAGCCCCCAGTGACCCAGATACCAGTGACCCAGACACCAGTGACCCAGACACCAGTGACCCAGACACCAGTGACCCAGACACCAGTGACCCAGATACCAGTGACCCAGAAACCAGTGACCCAGACACCAGTGACCCAGATACCAGTGACCCAGACACCAGTGACCCAGATATCAGTGACACAGATACCAGTGACCCAGATACCAGTGACCCAGAAACCAGTGACCCAGAAACCAGTGACCCAGACACCAGTGACCCAGACACCAGTGACCCAGATACCAGTGACCCAGACACCAGTGACCCAGAAACCAGTGACCCAGACACCAGTGACCCAGATACCAGTGACCCAGACACCAGTGACCCAGATATCAGTGACCCAGATACCAGTGACCCAGATACCAGTGACCCAGAAACCAGTGACCCAGAAACCAGTGACCCAGAAACCAGTGACCCAGACACCGGTGACCCAGATACCGGTGACCCAGACACCAGTGACCCAGATACCAGTGACCCAGATACCAGTGACCCAGACACCAGTGACCCAGAAACCCAGACACAATGACCCGGACACCAGTGACCCAGATACCAGTGAGCCAGACACCAGTGACCCAGACACCAGTGACCCAGATACCAGTGACCCAGACACCAGTGACCCAGATACCAGTGACCCAGACACCAGTGACCCAGATACCAGTGACCCAGATACCAGTGACCCAGACACCAGTGACCCAGAAACCCAGACACAATGACCCGGACACCAGTGACCCAGACACCAGTGACCCAGACACCAGTGACCCAGACACCAGTGACCCAGACCCAGTGACCCAGACACCA